>NC_079229.1:3734970-3897470 GCF_029633865.1 Lampris incognitus | reverse complement strand
TGAATGATCCTTCAGAACCTCTACAAGTGTCATTTAAGGTCAAATACGAACACGGCTTCTACACTTTGTACGCGAGTTCTGGCAGCATGAAGTGCTTTGAGTGCGGCGACGTCGACCACAAACGCTCATCCTGCCCGCACAGGGAGCCCACAGCGGGCAGCAGTACAGGCGAGCCGCCGCCAGGAGGCGCCGCTGAGGGCGGCAGGAGATACCGCAGCCGGTGATCCGCAACCTGGTATGGAGGGAAATGTACCAACTGAGCAGGACAGCAATACTGTAAATGATGGTAATCTGAGTGGTACTGAAGCACAGGATGCGGATGTATGCAGAGACAGAGGACAGACAGAACCAGCGGGAGACAGTCACCCAGCCGAGGCTGAGAGTCAGGTCTCTGCAACAGGTGAGTCACCCTGTGAAGACGCTGGAAATGAAGATGAGGACATGTTAGAGGATGATAGCCTATCTCAGTTTGCTGATATTGTGTCGCAAGGTGATGAGCAGTCATACTCATTGAAAGAGATTAATGATTTCCTTGACGAAACCTATGGCAGACAGTCTGTGGATGTAACGAATTTCTTCTCGGATGTGGACAGGTTTGTTAGTTCTGTTATGAAAATTAGAAAAACAGCTGGATATGAAGAGCTCAGTAAGCAGAGGAGGTTCCGTCTGAAGAAGATTCTGACTAAACTCAGGAAAGAAAAGCGAGGGAAGGTTTCTTTACATGTACAAAACTGAAATATATGTGATACACAAAAGGTATTTTTCTCTCTTGGAAAGGTTTCACTGTCTTATCCTTCCTTTTCTCTCTTCTTTTAATGGACGGTTTGCGAGTAGGGAGTCTAAATATTAACGGAGGACGGGATAGAGTTAAGCGAGGTGTGGTAGCTGAGCTGATTAGAGCTAAGAACATAGACGTGCTCCCCCTACAGGAAACACACAGCTCTGCAGACAACGAGATAGAGTGGGGAATGAGTTGGGCAGGCCAGGCTTTTTTGAGCCATGGTACCAACTTTGTGCAGGTGTAGCTGTTCTCTTCTCACAGCGCCTCCTTTTAACACATGTTTTGACATGTGAAGTGGAGCAGGGCAGTATCCAGGTAGTCCAGGCAACAAGCCGAGAAATACCTTTTGTGTTTATAAATGTGTATGTTTATAATACAGGCACTGATCGCTTGAGATTGTTTAGCAAACTGAGGGATAAACTCACACAATTTAATAGTGGCTCAATCATAGTGGTGGGAGGAGACTGAAATTGCACTACACACCCTACACTTGACAGAAACTCAGAAGAGCCCCATCCACCGTCAGCTTCTTTTCTGTCCACTGTGGTCGCAGAAAACGACCTTACAGATGTTTGGAGGACACTTAATCCAACAGCTAGGCAGTACACATGGGTAAAAGCTGCGGAGGGTAGTGTGAGGGCAGCCAGGTTGGACAGGATTTACCTCAATCAAACATACAACAACAGGTTGATTAAGTCCACGATATCACCTGTGGGATTTTCAGATCACCATTTAGTAGTGGTAGATTTTTCTTTACAAGTTCAATTTCGACACTGTTCCCACTGGCACTTCGATGTGCGGCTAACGCAGGATAAAGCCTTCTGCCAGTTCTTCTCTGACTTCTGGAGTCATTGGAGGCTGAGGAGGAAGGATTTTGAGAGCTTAGCTCGATGGTGGGAGGTAGGAAAAACACAAATTAGGATTTTATGTCAGCAATACAAACAACACACTCTCGGTGTGGAGAAACTTTGTCTTGATGAATTAGAGAGAGAAATTAGGATATTAGAAGGCGAAGTAATTATTGGACATGATGGTAACAGCAGCACTTGGGAAAGTAGGAGGAAGGCTTTAGGTAGGTTCCTACATGAGAGAGCAAAGGGGGCTTTAATCAGGACCCGACTTGCCACCATCAAAGACATAGATGCTCCAACTTCTTTTTTCTTTAAACTCGAGAGGAAAATTAGAAAGAACAATGTGATGATGCACCTCACACTTCCCAGTGGGGCAATTACAACTGATCCATCAGAGATGAGGAAGTTGGCCATAGACTTCTACAGCAGCCTGTTCAGTGCGGAGACCTGTGACTCTGGCTGTGTGGGGGAGATACTGGAGGGACTGCCTCAGCTGGGTGAAACACAGGTGACTTCGCTGGAGTCCCCCATCTCCTTTGATGAGATGTCTGTGGCGGTTCAGCAGCTCAGCTGTGGCAAAGCCTCTGGAGTTGATGGACTTCCTTCAGAGTTCTACAAGACGTTTTGGACTCAAATTGGACGAGACTTACACGATGTTTTTAAAGAATGTTTGAACTCTGGAACTCTACCTTTGAGTTGTAGACGGGCTGTCCTGACACTGCTACCAAAAAAGGGAGATCTTGGCCTACTGAAAAACTGGAGGCCAGTTTCATTGTTGTGTACTGACTATAAGATCATTGCAAAATGTTTTTCAAATAGACTCAAACGGTGTATGGACACGGTTGTACATTACAGCCAGACGTACTGTGTTCCTGACCGTACAATTAAGGATAATCTTTTTTTGATACGTGACATTATTGCCATATCTAAGCTCCAGGAGCTGGATGTTGGCCTGCTTTTCTTAGATCAAGAGAAGGCTTTTGACAGGATAGATCATTGCTATCTGTTCAAAACACTTAAAGGTTTTGGTTTTGGGGATAAATTTGTTAACTGGATCAAGTTGTTGTATTCCGGAGACAGTGTTCTGTTGAAGGTAGGAGGTGGACTCAGCCGACCTGTCTCTGTTAAGAGGGGGATAAGACAGGGTTGTCCCTTATCTGGGATGCTGTACTCCCTGGCCATTGAACCACTTTTATTTCAGCTCAGGCAGGGGCTCCCAGGGCTAACCTTTTCAGGGAAGATCACCACTGCAGTTAGCTTATCAGCATACGCTGATGATGTCACGGTTTTCATAACAACCCAAAACGATGTACAATTTCTCAAGCAGAAATTGGCCTTATACGAACAAGCTTCCTCTGCAAGTCAATTGGTCAAAATCCGAGGGTCTCTTGCTGGGGGAGTGGAACAATAGAGAAAAGCCGACATTACCAGCGGGGCTGCAGTGGAATACAGAAGGGATAAAATGCCTAGGTGTCTTTCTAGGCAGTGACCGCTTCCTGAGCAAAAACTGGGAGGGTTTAACCGAGAAGGTCAGTGCCCGATTGTCTAGATGGACTTGAATCCAGCCTCAGTTGTCCTATAGGGGGAGAGTCTTGATTGTTAACAACTTGATTGCCTCGATGTTCTGGCACCGGTTTACAGTTGTAGAACCTCCGGACACGCTCATACGGGAAGTACAGAAGACGCTGGTGGACTTCTTCTGGGGAGGCTTTCACTGGACCAAGTCTGCTGTACTGTTCCTACCAGTGCTAGAAGGAGGCCAGGGCCCGATTGACCTCTGCAGTCGCATCATGGCCTTTCGCCTTCAAACTGTGCAGCGCCTTTTATACCATGACCAGCGACTTTGGAGTGAAACAGCATCTGTGCTGCTTCGGAGGGTCATGAACCTGAACTATGACAAGCACCTGTTCCTTCTGGACCTGGCTGGCATGGATTTCATGACAACACCCTTCTATCAATCTGTTATCCGCGCTTGGGGAATGGTCTTGCGCACCAAGAGGGACTACTCCCAACTCTATGGCAGTGTAGGGGAGGAACCACTGTTCCATAACCCATTGATACACTGCAGGATGCTCAGCTCTGTAAGTGTACAGAGATCCCTCATAAGAGCTGGACTTACGAAATTAGCGTGTCTCAGATCAGGAGGACAGTGGAAGACGGTGGGCATTTTGAGCCAAGAGACTGGCTTTAAATCTCTTCGTTTGATGGAGAGGTTGTTGGGAGAAGTGATCAGTGCACTTCCTGGCTTCTTCAGAGAGGCACAAGGAGCGGAGTGTGGAGAGGATCAGCCAGCTATGCTGCCTGTCTTTCCATCTTTGTCAGTCCGTGCGGCAGTGGAGGAGCAGGAAGAAGTGAAGGGGGCCATTCTGTCCTTCAAAACGCCAGAACTACATGACCTCTCAAGCACGTCACAGAAGGCCTTGTACGCAGTCACTGTAAAGGTTCCCAACAGAACATCACTAGCTGGCGTGCAGGAGTCGAGGTGGTTGAGTTTGTTGACACCAGGCCCATCCCCCAGGGGCAGCTGGAGGTCCCTGTACAAACACCCCATTGAGAAATGCACTGCGGATCTACAGTGGAGGGTGGTACACGGGGCTGTGGCTACGAACAGACATGTGGCACGCTTTGATCCTAGGGTAGGGAGTCAATGCTCTTTCTGCGATGATGAGGAAACCCTACAGCACTTATGGCTTAGATGTCCCAGGTTGGGCCCTCTTTTCTCTGTACTGCAGCGGTGGCTCAGAGGTTTAGGAGAGGTTCTTGCGGACAGCCTGTTTGTCTTTGGTCCGAGGTACATGGCAGCACAGTGCAGACGTATCACCTTGGTTAATTTTTTGATAGGACAGGCAAAAATGAGCATTTAGCTTAGCAGATGGAACAAGATGAAAGGCACAGGGTCCACAGACGCCATGCTCATGTTCAGGGGTCTAGTGGCTGCTCGGCTGAAAATAGAGTTCCGGTTTTTCAGGCTTAGTTCAAACCTAGAAGGATTTATTTCTATGTGGGGACATGGGGATGTGCTGTGCGCAGTGGAAGACCAAGTGCTTATTCTTAATCTTTGAAAAAAGGGGAACTAGGGGGAAGGTCTGTATCCTTTTGTTTTTGCTGTGTATGGTGATTGTTGTGTTTTTCCACTATGTATATGAGTTTTTGTGTTGATGTTATCTTGATGTGACTGAAGAATTGGAACATTAAAGGCTTGGTTAAAGGTCAAAGGTCTCTCCCTCTCTCTGTCTCTCCCTCCCTCTCTGTCTCTCCCTCTCTGTCTCTCCCTCTCTCTCTCCCCCTCTCTCTTCCTCTCCCTCCCTCCCTCTCTCTCTCTCACCTGTGCCCAACCACGCGCACAAATTGCACTCCAGAAAGTGCTGTTTTGTTTGTTTGTGTGTTTGTTTGTTCTCCGTTAACTCGTCGAGTTACCTCCGTGCTTGCTAGCGGCACAGGCCTGGTTTTGGTTGACCGACTCCGCTTTTGCACTGCAGTGGTTCTCCTGCAGGACGGCGCACATTTCAGAGACCAGCCGCCCCTATCGTCTGCGTCTTGTGGGGTCCGTGGCGTGGGGGCCCCTGACAGTTTCCCATGGCGGGCAAACATTAGCCACCATAACGGCGTTGTATGACTCAGCACCCAGCTCTCATAACACGGGTCCCTTTAACGTCTCTTTCAAGAGTAAACATGTGTTTTCTTTGGATAACCTTTACCCCCCTACCGCCTCTTATTCCAACCAGGGGCCTTAACTCGCCCTTACACTCTTGCCCTTTACTCTGGCCAGGCTTTAGAAACGTCCCCTTATTTTTCGCCTCCTTTCTTGAGGAACGGCGTCGTGCGTTTCTTTTTCTCTTGTGATCATGGAGCAGTTAGTTATCCCAATTTTTATTTTTGCCGCGTTACACAAAAAAGTTTATGGCACATTTCATGCACAGTCGCAACTCAAGGTGCTTTACACAAGACATAAAAAGATGCAGAATAAGGTCAAAAATGAATTAACCAGTTGAAAAAGGGATTTTGAGAAAAGAAATATTAAAAGGTGAAAACTGTCGTGGGATAAAATAGCCAGAGCCGGTTAAACAAAAAAAAAAAAAGCATAATAGGGTGGAGACGGAGTAAAACACACTCGAATTCAATCCACAAGTGCAACTATATTTTAACGGCTCGCTGGCCCGGAACAAGCAGTTTCTCCTCAGGACGAGACGCACTCGGGTACGTTTGTGGATTGTGGGTCTCCGTAACACAAAGCAGCTGCTCAAACAGCCGAACAAGACGTTACCGTACGGGATTATACCCTCTTTAAAAGACACGGCTGTTGATGACGCGTTGCGTTTTGTCCCCCTCTCTCCCCTCCAGAGTTGGACGTCTTTGGGATCATCCTGTACTCTATGCTGACCTTCATGGCAGCCGTGTCCGTGCTGGTCTACATAGAGGAGTGTGTCTACATCTATCGGAAGGTGCCCTCAAACAAGAAGAGCATCATCATATGGGTCAATGGGGCCGCACCGGTAAGACTACACCACAGCAGGGCAGGTTTTAAGGATGAAGACATCTGAAGTGCCACCTGTTAGATTTCTTCATTAATGCATAATTCGCCCAGAGATGGGCTCCTAATTAGTGGGGTTTTTTTTTAAATCCCTTCAATCAGCTAGCCTATTCCTCGTTACAATGCACACTGGATGGCTCCAAAGTAACAAGAAAAATATGGACATTCATTAACTTATTCTCTCTCTCTCTCTCTCTCTCTCTCTCTCTCACTCTCAGGTGATAGGCACCATGTCGTGTATGGGGATGTGGGTTCCCAGAGCCACCATGTTTACTGACATGACCTCTGCCTGGTGGGTCCCGCTCCACCTTCATCGCTCTCTCTCTCTCTCTCTCTCTCTCTCTCTCTCTCTTCATGATCCTCACTGTGCTGTGTATTGTTTTAGTCCGGAGGCCCTGTAACGACAGAGCAGAGGGCAAGAAAATCTATACTGTGAAACATGGCGTGAGCGGTGCTGGGAACAGTAATATCATTGTGGGGAAAAGTCATAGCTCTCTTTGTCTCTACTTACAACGTGTTTGGTATTCTCACCCCACGCATTTCCTCTCACACTCAACTCCCTCCATTATTTTCTTTTAATCTCTCCACCCTTCTCTCTCCTTCCATTTGTTTCTTCTCCTCCCTTCTTCTCTTCTCTCTGTCTCAATACCGCTGTGATTCAACCCCCCCCCCCATCCCCAAACACCCAACGTCCCTTCGCCTTCACCGATCCGTCCGTTTCGGCCACAGCTACTTCGCCATCGTGGTGTTCAAGTTCCTGATCCTGATGCTGGAGGAGGTGGGCGGCGATGAGGCGTTCCTGCGACGGGCGGGGAAACACAAGTTGAGGATCAGCACGGGGCCCTGCTGCTGCTGCTGCCCCTGCCTGCCACACGTGGCTATCACACGGTACAGTAGTGGGGGGGGGGGGCTGTCGTTCATAAAATAGAGAGCAAGGTCGACAGCCTCAAAACTACTACCCATTTTTGCATATTTGCTTCAATACTGAGTGAGCAGTGTGGAGGAATCCTAATGAGAAAGTGTGAACGAGGGCGTCCGGGTGGCGTGGCGGTCTATTCCGTTGCCTACCAACACGGGGATCACCGGTTCGAATCCCCGTGTTACCTCCGGCTTGGTCGGGCGTCCCTACAGACACAATTGGCCGTGTCTGCGGGTGGGAAACCGGATGTGGATATGTGTCCTGGTCGCTGCACTAGCGCCTCCTCTGGTTGGTCGGGGTGCCTATTCGGGGGGGGGGGGGATAATGTGAGCCTCCCACTTGCTACGTCCCCCTGGCGAAACTCACTCAATGTCAGCTGAAAAGAAGCGGCTGGCGACTCCACATGTGTCAGAGGAGGCATGTGGTAGTCTGCAGCCCTCCCTGGATCAGCATATGGGGTGGAGCAGAGACCGGGACAGCTCGGAAGAGTGGAGTAATTGGCCAGATACAATTGGGGAGAACAAGGGGGGGGGGGGGATCCATAAGGGAAAAAAAAGTGTGAACGATCCTGCAGAAGTAACTCTTGCAGATAAAGTGGAGGAGAACTTCGACTGCTAGCTTGCTTCTAGGGTAGAAGACACGTTCAGGCTACAGACAATCAATAAATGTGCGGGTCAGTCATGTTAGATATGACTTGAATGTTGCATACGACCTGCCGTGTTATGATGCAACGCGGAGAAATGGGCTTTTTCTCGGCGTGCATAGGTTCAATGCACCCCTGGTCAGTCATCGCACAGGAAGGCCACGATGTGTTTGAAAGTTCAATGTACACAACTCGCTTTTCGTACTCCCTACTGGCTCAAACTCTTCAATGACCCCTGTGTCAAGTTTGAAATGTACCTTTTCTTTGTGGTTTAAAAAAAAAGTTGTTTGTTAAACCTGGACGTTGTGTTTGTAGGCACCACACAACTCTTGACTTGAGGGAACAACACAAAGATGTAGTTATTTTGCAAAGCTGTGGTTCAGCAACTGGTACAGTTTGGTCAGTCTGACAAGCATTTCCCCTGCGCCACCGGGAATCTGCACAAACGTCCCGAGCAAACCTGCACTTTTCACACCGTTATCACAGTTTGAGTCGTACTTTAAGTATACATTGATTTCTACTCAATGATCCAAGGCCTGTTTATTTTCGATAGCATCATAGGCTATGTTCAGACTGCGGACCCTTCATGTTAAAAGCTGATTACAATACATGTTTTCATTGCTCTCATTTTTTTTAATGTGACCCGTATCTGATCTGCATGTACAGACATCCATCCTGAAATGACTCACCAATTCATGTTTTGTGACTGCACTCAGTCTTTTCACTTGTTATTTTTTGAAGCGCTGGTCCATTGTGATATATGCCCTCGAGCAGGCCCACAACGGCTGGGCCCCTGCAAAGGCCCAATGAATGCCCCCCTCAAACTCTGCTTTACTAATAGCAATGCATACGCATTCTCTCTCTCTCTCCTACTTAACACCTGGAAACTGACACACACACACACACACACACACACACACACACACACACACACACACACACCATAACAGAACTCTCTGTCACACTTAAACGCACCAAAAGTTGGGGCGTTGAGCATGGTGGTCTATTCCGTTGCCTATCAACACAGGGATCGGAGGTTCGAATCCCCGTGTTACCTCCGGCTTGGTCGGGCGTCCCTACCGACACACTTGGCTGTGTCTGCAGTGGGAAGCCGGATGTGGGTATGTGTCCTGGTCATTGCACTAGCGCCTCCTCTGATCTATCGGGGCGCCTGTTCGGGGGGGGGGAGGGGGAACTGGGGGTAATAGCGTGGTCCTCCCTCGTGCTACGTCCCCCTGGTGAAACTCCTCACGGTCAGGTGTAAAGAAGCGGCTGGTGACTCCACGTGTATGGGAGGAGGCATGTGGTAGTCTGCAGCCCTCCCCGGATCGGCAGAGGGGGTGGAGCAGCGACCAGGACGGCTCGGAAGAGTGGGGTAATTGGCTGGATGCAAAGTCCTTTATAATGTCTTTAAAGTCCACCAGTTTAGCAAGTTTACACTCGATAGCAAGTCTTGCCATTATCATTGCTTATATTTAGGATGAACTTGATTTATTGCTGGCCTCCATGGCCCCCCCTGGCGGCTGGGCCCTAGAAAGTTCCCCCCTTCTCCCCCCCTTATGGGTGGCCCTGCCTTGGGTTTTGGTTGAATAGAGGCGCCTCCCTGAACAATGTCTAAACAGTGATTTTTGCCATAATCGTGCACCCACTTGCACCCTACACGTGATAACGGCATCTTCTCTGACCTCATTCAACCAACAGCGATGGCTCGATGGAAGACAAGCTGACGTGCTGATACAAGCCTGCCCGTCCTGCCGATCCGTGCCACAGAGAGCAATGCAAAATGAGCTTAAACTCCAACTTCGCTATACAGAGTCGACTTGCATGGCCACAGATATTTATCTGATCTAAGGCAGCATTTTAAAAACGGCCAGAGATGGGATTACGAGAATGCATTTTTGATTTGCATTGTTTTTTTGTTTGTGTGTTCATTCGAACGTGTCACATTTGAGAAAATAGCGGGAATTGGGTCAGATTCGAAGCAGTCTGAAGGTCCCAAGTTTTTTTTAGAAAAACAATGTTCGAGGATCATAATGTGCCGAACCATGTCTCATCCAACCCAGACTGAAACGACGTGTAGTATTAAGAGTTATTACCGCTGTAATGGGAAAACACCAGCTTATACAGGTTCTGCTGTAACCTTTGTATTTTTCCATTACACCGCATGTTCATGTCGGTATAAATCCACCCTTGGGCTGTGGAGCCAATGAAGAGGTTATTATTTTCATTACTCTTATCATGGCTCTGCCATATCTGTGACACTGTTTTTGATGCGAGCTAAGCACCAGAAGTGGAAACCTCAATGGTGGCTATCTCCGTTCTTTGTGTCGTCATTGGACATCATTTAATATTGTCTTTCCTCTGTGTGAACCACAGGCGCTCACTGTTCCTGCTGAAACTGGGCTCCTTCCAGTTCGCTCTGCTGAAGATTGTTTTCACCGTCCTCTCCATTGTCCTGTGGACCAACGGAAACTTTGACGTGGCCGATGTGAGTTAAATGACAGCCACGCCTTATCGTTTTCACACATGTCGAAAGTCATACATGCACACTTTCAGAAGAGCAGGATAAGCGGTTTGGATGATGGATGGATGGAACATAACGCTGGCATTACTGGTATTATTACTGGCATTAAATTCAGCTGGTGCATAATGGAATTAAGACGTGCATGACTGCCATGAAAAAATAATTTGCTTTCCTTTGTAATGGTAAAACACCAACTATGGTATTCACCTCTACAGTCTGTACGGTCTTCTTCGCAGTCCAGGTGAAACAAAGTTCCGAAGCTGAAATCCAACTGGTTGCAGAATGAACACCATTTCTGCACAGGAATAAAGCCAAAGTTAAATTACAGGATAAATGCGGGTTTGCGGGTGCCACGTATAATTTCTACCTAAACGCAGACCTTTTCGTTCATCGGCTTGAACAACTACAACAAATCAAAGCGGAGATGCATCTCATGCGACTCAAGCATGTTCCTCCTGCAAATGTGCCATTATCCTCCAGCAGACAGGACGTGTACATCCAAATAGAAAAGCAGTGGATACCGGCACAAACAGCACTGAACACAAGTTGGCTGGGTGCCAAGATAATATCAAGCAAGACAAACGACTATGGGCGGCACGGTAGTGCAGTGGTTAGCGTGGTCACCTCACAGCAAGAAGGTCCTGGGTTCGAGCCCCAGGGGTAGTCCAACCTTGGGGGTGGTCCTCTGTGTGGAGTTTGCATGTTCCCCCCGTGTCTGTGTGGGTTTCCTCCGGGGGCTCCGGTTTCCTCCCACAGTCCAAAGACGTGTAGGTCAGGTGACTCGGCCGTACTAAACTGTCCCTAGGTGTGAATGTGTGTGTGTGTGGGTTAGGGTTGGCCTGTCCAGGGTGTCTCCCCGCCTGCCGCCCAGTGACTGCTGGGATAGGCTCCAGCATCCCCGCGAGCCTGAGAGCAGGGTAGGCGGTTTGCATAATGGATGGCTGGATGGATAACACTGGCATGCCCCTTGGGTTTAGCTGACGTTGAGGTGGGAGTTTCATCACGTCAGGAGATCACAAGCACCCAAAATGAAACCTGTCTGCCGTTCTTGCAAGTCTCTCGTGGTTTTACTCATTCTTTCGTGCTCTCCGGGGTGTAATTGTGTTGTTTTTCAGATGGAAATTACTGGTGCCGCGATCTGGATTAACCCATTTGTGGGCATCTTGACAATCATTGCCTTGTGGCCCGTAGCCATCATGTTTATGCACCTGAGGACCACCCTGCGCAGCCTGAAGATCATCCCCAAGTACGCAATGTACCAGGTATGCCGAGGGAGACGCGTCAAATAAACACAGCGTAGCAGCACATGACTTATGTGCTAGTGTAATGGAAGAGGTCAACACCTATTTACACACTGCTACGTGATGCACAGCAACCAGCATGGCTCTATATGAGCCGATGCAAGTAAACATCCACTTCAAACACTGTATCAGACTCAGGGCTCTTATAACATTTTTACAGGATTTTCCAGTGTAAAATTGTGTGTGTGTGTGTGTGTGTGTGTGTGTTTGTGTGTGTGTGTGTGTGTGTGTGTGTGTGTGTGTGCGCAGTTGGTGCTTGTCCTGTCTCAGCTGCAGGCAGCCATCATCAACATCCTGGCCATGAATGGAACAATCGGCTGCGCTCCGCCCTACTCTTCCCAAGCACGGGGATACTGTAAGTCCCTGAAGCGTATTCGTTCCCTTGATTATACCGCCCCATCTACTGAAATATCACGTGGCTCATGCTCCTCCTCGTCTCTTACGCTCACGCTGATCTCCCGCCGTTATCCCTCCCTCTCTCCTCAGTGATAAGTCAACAGTTGTTGATTCTTGAGATGTTCATCATCACACTGGTGACCCGCCTGCTGTATCGCAGACAGTACGACCCGTTACCCAAGGATGAGCTCGACAGCAAGATGGTCCCGGTGCAGGAGGACATATGAGAAGTGTGTGTGTGTGTGTGTGTGTGTGTGTGTGTGTGTGTGTGTGTGTGTGTGTGTGTTTGGCTGTCTGTCATGGGCACATATGTGAAATAAATAGCTTCAAGCATGTGAGTTTTACATATGTAGTAGAGATCATAAGGGAAAATATTTGGAGTGAATTAATCCACTCGGTTACTTGTGGTTGTTTTTTTATGGGTCGTGGCCATGGGTTTGTTGCCATTCTCCAAAACTGTACAAAATATTGGAGTGACAGGCCACAGCCATCATGCACCTTTTGCATGTGCGGTTGAACAAGATTGATGTAACTTGTTTTGCTCCTCCTTGTAGTTTTGTCCACGAGGCTCATTTGTAGCTTGTCAAACTGTGGTCTGGATGTAAGGTTGAATGTATATTTCTCGCATATTTGCGCTTTGAAACTGTATTGTTGTTACCAATTCGTACAGTGTTAATATTTCAAAAAACATGCTCCGCCAAAGTTTCAGATTTTAATTTGTGTCATTTCATTTTTAGCCTCAAACCTGCAATGATGCAGAACTGGGGCGAAAGAGTGATTTTCAGTTTTCCCTCACGTTTGCATCTTATGGACCCCACCAGCGGTATCGGGATTGTCCAAATGTTTCCAAACGTCTAAAACCCAAAGTTTCAGATGTGACCCCCCCTTCCCCCCCGGTGCTATAAACGTACTCGAGAGTCGCACTCATCTATTGAACAAAAGAGAGTCCTGGGTTTCCAGCTGTTGTTGGAGAGCTGGCTGGACTTCCTGTTTGCCACTAAATTTAGGAACTTTTGCCAAATCATCATCCAGATTGACAAGACCGCCATCACAGTACCGCAGTTAGAAAAGATACACGTGTGTATGTATCCGCCAAGTAATAACAAGACATTCATAAGTACCATGTGAATGAGTTAAGTAGCGCGGTACCCCCAACTGCACCCACAATTATTCAGTGTACTATGTATTTCCCCAGGATTTAGTCATCCTTATACTAGTTATTCTTACGCTTGCATCAAGCCGGTCTTTCCTTAAATGAAATAATCTGCAGTGACGTATGTCGGCTGAAAACACAAAAGATATTTATTTTACCGAGTTTCCTTCGTATTTTAAATTGAGTCGAGAATGAATTTGCAGAATAAAGAGCAGAAAATACACTCCTTCCACAACAGCGCTATATAAGAAAAAAAGCACTATTTAAGATTGATTTATTATTATTATGAGTGACAGTTCAAAATATTCAACCCTGTTGAATTTCTCCCACCAGAACCAGAGTGGACTAGATAAGCAGGTGTCTCTGAGCTGCCATGAGACAAATGGTAAATATGCAAATTAAGAAGAAAACAATGACACCGGCTTAAACCTTGTTTAACCCTGTTTAAACGGGAAGCCTACAGCAGTGCAAGGTGCCACGTCGAGCTAACCCTGAGAATAAGTACATCACTATACCTACTAATCGATCAATCAATCAATCGAGCAATGGCGGTTAACAATAACCTACAATCGTTTACATCAGTTTCCCCAATGGTTACACACTGTGCACTTCAGTGGAAATGAAATGAACTATGACATAATGATGCACCAATAACTGCTGTTAGCTTCACTGTGCTTAACACACCTTATAAAGCATTTAACACAAATACCAGCAATGGCCATAACAGCCCCAGTGAGAGAAATGGTAGCATAAGAAGCTAACAAGAGCTAACCGCCTGGGGCCCAAGCTGCTACGTCGATGCTCATGTGTAGTATAAATCCAAAGAATCGATGAAAGGATGGCAACAACCAAGTAATACGCAAAGGCTGCTTCCTCACGGTCCGATATCGCTATCCTTAAACAGTCATCCATCACCCGGACCGCTTATCCTGCTCTCAGGGCCGCCGGGATGCTGGAGCCTATCCCAGCAGTCCCCGGGCGGCAGGCGGGGAGACACCCTGGAGAGGCCGCCAGGCCCTCATTCACACACACACACACACACACACACACACACACACACACACACACACACACACACACACACACACACACAGACCCGGGGAGAACATGCAAACTCCACACAGAGGACGACCAGGCCGGGACGACCCCCAAGGTTGGACTGCCCCGGGACTCGAACCCACGACCTTCTTGCTGTGAGGCGACCGCTCTAACCACTGTGCCACCATGCCACCTATCCTTAAACACACAACCTCAGCTTGTAGATGCAACATGGCGTGCTGAACGGTCAGGCCGGTCAGGAGAACAGCCGTCCAGCCCAGCTTGTGGGGGAGCTGGTTGACTTCCAGACGATAGTGCAGAGAGATATCGAGGTGAGATTCTGCAACCAGTGGCAATCCCGTATCTCCACAGTCTGGGGCCGAACTCTGTCCTCCAAGATGACAGCGCTCGCCCCCACAGAGCGGGGTTTATCAGAGACTACCCCCAGGATTTGGGAGTGGAGAGGATGGAATGGCCTGCCAGCAGTCCTGACCTCAACCCCATTGAACACTTGTGGGATCAGCTTGAGCATGCTGTTCGTGCCGGAGTGACCAACACAACCACGTTGGCTGACTTGCGCCAAATGCTGGTTGAAGAATGGGATGCCATCCCACAGCAGTGTGTGATGGCTCGAGTCTCCACAGATGTTTGCCTAATCAGTGTAGAAAAACAGTCTGCACCTTCACTCGGGCTTGTGGAACTCCACGATCGTACCCCAAGCGGAAACTCATATTTTGAATGAAATCAAAGGATCCTGGGAAACTGAGTCCTACTACCATATTGACGTATTAAAAAAAAACCCAACAACAGTGAAATGGAGGCCTTAAAGCATGTTTTCACAGCGCCATACACGTTTTAATTTGCGCCATCTCCTTTATTTCCTTCGCTCGCCCCGTGAAAACGCGCTTCGGTAGTAGTACCCGTCACGTACCGCTAGATGGCAGTAGAGCAAATAACACTGGCACAACTATCCCGACACCTTTTTGGCAGAAAGCGCTCTCAGATAAAACAAGGAAGTAATGAACGCGAACCAGTTTACAGTCGGGTCCAAATTCAAGAGCAGCGGTAGCGACAAAAATAAATCTGCAACATTTCTGTTATGTCTGCACACATTTCCCCGGACGCGTTTCCATCCAAACCTCCGGCGCATAGATTAATTACACCGACTACAGTAGGAAGCGAAACACCAGCGCTGCTTTTGTGCAGCAAGTTGTGGGTCGGTGCTTCGAGACGCAAGATGAAGAAGTGACACAGAGGGAGAGAGAGAGAGAGAGAGAGAGACAGAGAGAGACAGAGAGAGAGACACACACAGAGAGAGACACACAGAGAGAGAGACAGACAGACAGAGAGAGAGGGGGGGGGACGGTTTGCATGCAGCTATGTTGTTATCGGAGGTTTTGAATGCGCGGTCATGTGGGCTGTGAGTGACACGCACTTCCTCCAATGGCGCAGCTGGACGTGCCTCTCCCTCTCTCTCTCTCGTCGGGCCGCTGCAGCGGACCTGGGTCAAGTGTGGTTGAGCCGCCCATACGTGCCGTGTGAAGTGTGCGGCGATGTCGCAACAGGGAAGCTCGCGGACAGCCTAGTCGTCTTTGATCACAGGATTGCCCCAATCTAGCCGCGCGGAAGACATGACGCGCGCCTGAGACCGCGAGTCTACCGTCAGATGCGGACGGCGGCGGCGGCGGCGAAGCACAACGAGTCAGGCCGCCCGTATTCCCGGACGAGGAGGTGGCGGCGGCGGTGGTGGATTTCGTTCTCGCGGACACGCCGTCAACTTGCCACGATGAGGCTCTTCGTGTCTCTGCTGAAGAACACGCATCACAAGATCGAGTACTACTCCCGGTTCTCGCCGTCTCCGCTCTCCATCAAGCAGTTTCTGGATTTCGGTAAGTAGGAAACGAGCCGCCACCCCCTCCCCCCACCCGGCGTGTTGTTTTGCTCCCGGGTGGCTCGTCGGGTTTCTGTCATCTTGCATCCTTTTCTCGGCAGCGGCGGCGGCGGCGGCCGACGGGGGTGATGGAAGGAGCCGAACCGAGCCGAGCCGAGCGGAGCGGAGCGCCTTTGTTTACGTGCGCTGCGGGAAACCGTGCTCACATTTTCACCCCGTTTGCCTGCGCCGGAGCCCGGTCGGCCCCCTCGGGGGGGCGGCTATAAATAGGCGTAGCCGACTGACACGCTGCCATGACATACTATACTTTGTAACGATCCGGCGTGGCGCGCGGCACGGGGCCGTACCGGCGGTACAGCGTTCAAAGTGTTCGAGGCCGCGCCGTAGCAAAGTTCCTCCGGAGCGCGCGAGGCGTTGAAGGACGCGAAGTCGAGGAGGCGGCGACGTGACGTCATTTACACGCCAAGCTGTGCAGAAAGCGGACGGACGGACGGTTTCGCGAAGGGGGGGGGGCACCCCACCGGTCGGGTCTCTCCGTCATCCGCCACAAGTGCTGCTACATGCGGTGTTTGCTTAACGAGTCACGTTGAAGGATCGCCTCAGGTGTGATCATCCCCCCTCCCCCTCTCCCCCCCGATTGCCACATTTTCACGTTTCCGGTCTCAGCCGCCGGATCCCTCGCAGCGTCTCCCCATCAGTTAAGCATGGCAGCACCCGTCCTTGTCGTCCCCCTGCCAGGTCTTGTGTGACCCGGCCGTCTTCGAGCCTCCAGCTATCTGGGATGCCTGTGGTCGTCCACATGTCCAGTGTTTCCCTCGAGTCAGCAGGTTTTCACTGAGCTCAACAGGTTTGCAGTTACACCAGCTGGGAGACCACAAGGGTTTCTTTGCATCAGCTGCGGTGCTCGGGGTTGACTTTCCTTCCCGTGTTCGGCTCTGGGAACCGGAGACCTTCTTCACGGAGCAAGTGCGGCTTTATTGCGAACTGTGTGTGTGCCGTTTCTCTGCAGGAGTTGCGTGTTGTGCGCATGCGCATGCATCTCTGTTTTGTGTGTTTAATCTGTCCACGTGTGTGACATTGGACGTACAGTTTAAAGCAGTGTTTCCCAACCCAGTCCTCAAGGACCCCCTATCCTGCAGATCTTCTTTGCAACCCTGGATAGGTACCTGTTTGTAGTTAGCAATGAATTATGTCAGACGTTGCACACCTTGCATGATTAAGTGCTGTGAGATGATTGGTTAAGTACAAGCAGGGCTACCTACTGTGCAGGGTTACAATGAAAGTCTGCAGGATAGGGGTTCCTTGAGGACTGGGTTGGGAAACGCTGGTTTAAAGGATGTAGAACCGCAGTTTTCTCAGAAAGCCCAGCTTTGGAGAAGAGAAGTTAGGAGCTGCACTGGGTCGTCTCTGTGTTTTCGGTCCAGCTCAGTTTCCTAAACCTGCTGCTACCTTTTCAGGTGATCTCACATTTTGTTTTGCCGTAAGAGAGACGCAGGATCCATCAGTACTCCTCTGTTGGACTCTAGTATAACCTGATGTTGGCATGAAGTAATTAAGAATCTGTCTGCTAGCTTAGTTTGAGGTGATAGTTTCCCCTATATGCTAGTCCAGGTCAAATACTGGTAGATTTTTTCAGTGAAATTCACACACACACACACACACACACACACACACACACACACACACACACACACACACACACACACACACACACACACAATGAGTGAGAGAGAGAGAGATGTGTTGATGTTCGTTATTAGTGTTATTGTGTACCGTTCAAACTGTGTTTTTGATGCTTTGGCAACATTGTTGTAAAACTTTCATACCAATAAAGCCCATTGAATTGAATCGAGAGAGAGAAAGCGAGAGCGAGCGAGAAGGAGAATATTGGTCCCCTGTCTTGACTATTGCAAAACAACAGGATTTACTAGTGCTAAGAAAATGAAATGAGATTCTCTTCCTCGCTGTAGAGGGATTTAATACCGCAGCCGTTACAGATGCAAGACTTTTCTCCTCTTCAGGCAGGGAGAATGCCTGTGAGAAGACGTCGTATATGTTCCTGCGTAAGGAGCTACCGGTGCGACTGGCCAACACCATGAGAGAGGTCAACCTGCTACCCGACAACCTGCTCAGCCAGCCCTCCGTCAGACTGGTCCAGAAATGGTGAGTCCCTTCCTGTGCACCTGATACAACCGTGACGGGGCTCTTCCCTGCAAAAAGGGATTTCTCTCAAACCTCCGAGTTTGAGGGTCATGGGGTGGGAGGCAAGGTAAGTACCTAGGACTTGTGTTAATGTAAACATGACATGGAAATGCCCTGTTGACGTGTGTGTGTGTGTGTGTGTGTGTGTGTGTGTGTGTGTGTGTGTGTGTGTGTGTGTGTGTGTGTGTGTGTGTGTGTGTGTGTGTTTCATCAGGTACATGCAGAGCTTTGTTGAGCTGCTGGGGTACGAGAACAGGAAACCGGAGGACCCGCATGTTCTGAATGAGTGAGTGATGAAACCCTGAACGGTGCTTCATGATCTTCACAGTGGGATAAATGGATGTGTACTCCCCCCCCCCCCCCCCCCACTTTAGTGTGGATATCCACATGCTGTTAGTTCCCGCATGTTAAAAATCCATCCACTGTTTACTGGTTGAGTGTCCTCATCTTGAATCCTCCCCGCGCCGTAACTAATCCCCTCTGCTGCCTGCCCAGGTAGCGGTGTGTGTGTGTTTATACCACAACAATAGCCATGTGAGGGATAGCGCTTGTGTGACTGGTGGACACAGGTAGGACTTTGGATCAGGAAGTCTGTTCAGAGGCCCAGTTACCGCTGATAAGAACTGTGCAGATGAGGATTTCTTAACCTCCTGGAAACTAAAGGGATGTGGGGTGATTGCTGATGTCAGTTGTGCGTTAACGTCTTGGCTCGGTTTTAAACGAGGTAGCAAATGAACGCTGGTCACACACGGACGTCACAGATTTGTTTCCGTTTGAACTGTCGTTGATTTTTTTTTTAATTGTGTTAACTTTCGAGCTAACATCTCGTACTAACCACAGTTGCGCTCGTGCATGGGTACAAACAAGCTAAGAGGTAAAACGGGCATGCAGTCGGCCACCTGTCTTTTAATTCGACTCATCCCTCCTTCCATCCTCGCACCCGCCCCAGTTTTCTGGAGTTGCTGATAGAAATCCGTAACCGCCATAATGACGTGGTCCCCACCATGGCTCAGGGCGTCATAGAGTACAAGGAGAAGTTTGGATTCGACCCCTTCATCAGCAGCAACATCCAGTACTTCCTGGATCGCTTCTACACCAACCGAATCTCCTTCCGCATGCTCATCAACCAGCACAGTGAGTATCGCTCACCTGCTGCTGTGCCGCAAAACTGAATTTACCTTCAGAGGTTTACTCACAAGCGGGAATTGTTTGTTTGGATGGTAAATCGATATGTTTGTGGGGGATTTGCAATCCATCTGTTATGGGGGTCTTCAGAAGAACTCGGCGGCAGTCGATCAGACGGCCAAAGGGAGTTCTCTCTTCGTTTCTGTGTGTCTGTGATGAAACTCGGGCTGGGTGGGTGTGCGTGTATGTATTACTTGCCGCTTCTGCTTTTCTTTAACTTAACGTGCGGAGATGATTAATTGTTTTGCCGTAACAGCTGAAAGACTTGGCAAGAAACGGTTTTCCTGTGCCCTTTGTTTCTGCTCAGCTCTCCTGTTCGGGAACGACACCAACCCGGCCCACCCCAAACACATCGGCAGCATCGATCCCACCTGCAACGTGGCTGAGGTCGTCAGAGGCAAGTTCCCCGTTTCAGTGCTTTTAAATGCCAATCGCCACGGGCGTCCGGGTGGCGTGGCGGTCTATTCCGTCGCCTACCAACACGGGGATCGCCGGTTCAAATCCCCGCATTACCTCCGGCTTAGTCGGGCGTCCCTACAGACACAATTGGCCGTGTCTGCAGGTGGGAAGCTGGATGTGGGTATGTGTCCTGGTCACTGCAATAGCGCCTCCTCTGGTCGGTCGGGGCACCTGTTCGGGGGGGGAATAGCGTGATCCACCCACGTGCTACGTCCCCCTGGAGAAACTCCTCACTGTCAGGTGAAAAGAAGCGGCTGGTGACTCCACATGTGTCAGAGGAGGCATGTGGTAGTCTGCAGCCCTCCCTGGATCAGCAGAGGGGGCGGAGCTTGGAAGAGTGGGGTAATTGGCTGGATACAATTGGGGGGGGGGGATAAAGGGGGAAAATCCCCCCCCCCCCCCCAAAAAAAACCAAAACCAATCACCAAACACGTACTTTGTAGAAATGTACCCCAACGCATCGCTGATTTACAATTGAAATCCATGCGACTGCTCACAAAACACTTAGAATAACATGCCGCGTCACATTCGGGCAGTCGGGAGCAGTGCGCTACTAAGAAAATGTCACGGGAGCTAAGACTGGAAGGGAAGCGAGGGGTCGCCAGGATATCCTCCGTCAGCTTGGAGATTATTATACTGTTTCCCTTGGATCCACATTTCTGCTGCACTGAAATATTTCTGTAGCCCAACTGTGACGCAAGTTCAACATTGAAATGTGCAGTATTACACCCCCTCCTCACGGCGAGGATAGAAGTCAAACAAAACCGAGGCCAAATTTGACTAAAACGGCCTGCGCACCTGATCCCGGTGTTCTCCGAAGGGCCGCGGCAGAGCCGGCCGCCGTCCGTGTAAACGAAGACATGCTGATGGGAACGCGGCAGGGGCACGAGCCTGGGTTGTTATTTAGACCCTCGGAAGACCAGTAGTACTTGGTGACAAGTAACAGAGAGCCAAGTGAGCCGTTCGGCTCTGACGTCTGCTTCACCGGTGTTGTGTGTCCCCCGCTTCCAGATGCCTACGGTATGGCCAAGATGCTGTGTGAGAAGTACTACCTGGCTGCCCCCGACTTCAAAGTGGAGGAGTTCAACAGTAAGAGATCTTCGCTGCTGTGTAATGTCTGTCCATCTAGCTACCCGCCCGCTAGACTAGTCCCGCCTTGCCTTTTGCTTTTGTTTTTCGACTTCGTTTTTACTCCAATTTCAACAACCAAATTCACAATTTTGCCTGCTGCCCCCCCCCCCCCCCCCGCTGTACCTCTATGGTTTACAGATAATTCAACAAAAGGAAGTTAAAAAAATAAAAAAGTAAAACAAAAAAATACATGACTTCAATTGGAAGTGTAAAGGCGTGAATAATTAAATAAAGGAAAGGGGGGTGGGGTGGGGGTCAGGGAGGGGAGTTGTGTATGAATGTGTGTAGTGGTGTGGTTGTGTGGACATGCATGAGCAGATAAGGTGAGTTGGGAAGGTGGAGATGCATGCATGATACCGACTGTATACAGGGGTTTAGAAGACATCACTGTCTCCGTGTAGCCTTGGCCGGGCCCCCACCGTCTACTAAACACGTCTCTCTGAAGTCTCAGAGAGTACGTTCCATCTGACGGAGTCCCCGCCGTGCTTTCTCCGTCCATAAAATGATGCGTCGGGGGCCGGTTTTAACCACTTAATTGTGATGCGTTTAATGCTGCTGTTGGTAAAATATTACTATTGTAAGTGACGTAGAGAGTTAGAAAGGCGCTATATAAGTTTAATTTAGTATTATTACTCTTAAGAGGTATTTTTTAGCTCTTCTGCATTAATCCCAGTAATGCCGTCTTCGGGTCTTTGTGAAGTTTTGCTGGAATACTTCTTTAAGTGCCTCAAACACCTCTTCCCGAAATACTCTTAATGTAGGGCATGTCCAAAATATGTGGGTATGGTTGCCAATTTGTGTTCCACAGTTTCTCCAGCATTTGTTTGAGTATGTTGGATCCATTTTAGCCACTATTTCTGGTGTTGGAAAGAATCTCGTAATGACCTTTCATCTGAATTCCCTCCATGTGTTTGAATCGGTTGCTAGATTTGCTTCAGTGTCTAGTATGTCTTCCCACATGTCCCGTGGTATACCTGTATTCATTTCACTTTCCCGTCTTCCTTTTGTCTGCAGTGTATTATTCATATTCAAGCCTAAAAATATTCGGTAAAAGTGACACATGACTTTCTTGCCCCCCGATCCCTGTTGGTAACTTCATCAAGAACTCTTCAGTTGGAGTGGGCACCAATACTCTCTCCCAGTCTTGCCCTTTTTTTTTGTTGTTGTTTTGGAAAAAAGCAGTTTTCCCCCACAAGAAAGCAGCCGTGGAAAACATGCGTGTCTTGTTGTTCTTGTGTGTGGACCTTGCAGTTGCAGAGCAGAGTTTAATTTAGTGCTGCCCTGATTACAATGTGCAGAATGCGGTGTCTCATTAACTTAAGAGCGAGTTTGCATGCGTGTGTTCTTGTACTTCTATCTTTGTCCACTTTTAGCGTTTAACCATCAGTGAGGACATTTTTGCCCGTCCTCAGTTCTTAAGGGTCTATTTTAGGGTTAGGACTTGAATTGAGGTTAGATCCGTAGTTCTAATGGTTAAGGGCTAGGGAGTGAGTGTAATCAATGAGGGGGTCCTCACAATGATAGAAGTACAAGAATGTGTGTGTGTGTGTGTGCTCTGTTCTTGGGACTGAGTCCATGTCTTTTTATGTGTCATCCATTTGTGAGTGTGTATGTACATGTGTGCGTGTGTGCAAATGCACAGGTGCATGCAGGCTCACGTCTGCTAGCTTGGTGTATGTGTGCCTGTATATCGGGGGTCATCTAACCCCCCTCTTCTTGTGTCGCAGTGAAGACCCCCAACAAGCCCATCCACGCCGTGTATGTCCCCTCTCACCTGTTCCACATGCTGTTTGAGCTCTTCAAGGTACGCAGCGTAACAATGATGCCTTTTCATTCAACAACCAGGAAGTCTATTGTAATTAGATATGTCATGTGACGGTAATATGGACTGTAAGTTAACTCGCAGTGTGTGTGCGTGTGTGTGTGTGTGTGTAGAACTCAATGCGGGCCACAGTTGAGCTTCATGAGAACAGTAACGAGGGGTTACCCCCAGTGAAGACACAAGTCACTCTGGGTAAAGAGGACCTCTCTATAAAAGTAAGTCTCACACACACACACAGTTATTTTTTCTTTTGACACCGTGGCCATGTTTCTTAGCATTTCCGATAGTGTATTCCAGTTTTTAGCCCTAAAACCCTGACGTAAGTTAGCATTTTTGAGCCGTCGGTTTCCTCGGGTCGTTGTGCGTGGGAAGGGTGTATGGACTCTTTGTTAAAACGCCTCACATAAGGTCTGTAGTCACCACAAGCTCACAAGAATTGTAAGTTTTGTTCTGCCAAATAAAGCCGTCCTTTCATATTGTGAACTTTGAAGCGTTGACGCCACAGAGCAAAGACATGTTGGATATAAGTACTGTGTCCGGCGGAGCAGCCCAGTGTTGTATTTTCACTCGCATCAGTGATATTTATGCTTCAAAACGTGCTACGGTGGGGGGGTTCGTTTGTGACGATTATCTCGGTGAACTAAACTTCCACAAATCCCTTCACCATACCTGCAGGCCTTTTCTCGGGTAGCGACCCAAAGCCCCGCTCTTTGTATCCATGGAGATAGAGCCAAAACAACTCACAGGGATTACTTGCAAGGTAACCCCCCCCCCCAAAAAACTGTCACCCATGAAATGCTCTTTTACACCAACAACTTAAGGCAGTATGTGAATACATCAGGTACCCAACAGAAACCATGGCGACGTCCTTAACCGTCACCTCTGAACGGTGTGACGCACCGATAGATCCAGATCTCGATAAACCGGCTGTGATTCTCGTGACAGAAAGCCCTCCACAATCTGCCCCGCTGTGCTGAGATGCGTTGCCCTCGTCTGGCCGTAACAAGTTGGCGCTTGTCAAAGTCGCTCAGGTCTTTACTCCTCCTGCCCGTTTCTCCTCCACCCAACACGCTGACTACGAGAACTGAGTCTTCCCTTACCGTCTCATCTACCCAGACCTTGACGTGTGCCCTTGTTTGGAGATGATCAACGCTGTTCAGTTGAGTGGTCATGTTTTGGCTCATCTGTGTGTATCATTCTCTCTCTCTCTCTCTCTCTCTCTCTCGCTCTATATCTCTCTCCAGATCAGTGACAGAGGAGGAGGTGTTCCTCTTCGGAAGATAGATCGCCTGTTCAACTACATGTACTCCACCGCCCCTACACCGAGCTTTGAGCCTGGAGCTGTCCCGCTGGTACACACACACACACACACACACACACACACACACACACACACACACACACACAAAGATGTACAACACTGATGATGAAACGTCTGACCAACCTGACTAAGAGCATCCTGTTACCCTCAACCCGTTCTCTTTCTTTCATCCATCCCTTTTTTGTCTTTCATCCTCTCTTTCTTTCATCCATTCTTTCCTCTACCCCCCCCCCCCCCCCCAGGCTGGCTTTGGTTACGGTCTACCAATTTCCAGACTGTACGCCCGATACTTCCAGGGTGATCTGAAGCTGTACTCTATGGAGGGGGTGGGCACCGACGCTGTCATTTATCTGAAGGTACCGCTTTGCCGACTGACCGGCACCCATGTTCTCACAACCCCTCATCACTCAAGAGAGATTATAGATGCAGCGTGTCTTCATTAGTTCGCTGTCTCAGAGGTTTACTCGCCGTATCTCGTCTTAACTGATTGCCTTTTACGTCAGATCACATGACTGAGCGGTTTCGTTCACTCTCTCTCGTTTTCCCATGAAAGGCGCTGTCCAGTGAGTCGTTCGAACGCCTGCCTGTCTTCAACAAGTCCGCATGGCGACATTACAAGACCAGTGCCGAGGCAGATGACTGGAGCAACCCCAGCAAAGAGCCACGTGACGCCAGCAAGTCCAAATACAAGGCCAATAGATAACTTTGTCTAACCCGCTAGCCCGATCAAACCCCTCTGGGGGGTCCAAATGCCCTCTCCAAGCCTAGTGCATGTATGATGAATGTTGCCCTTGGGTAAATACTTGTTTTAGAATCAGCCTTGAATTTACATTCCACTGGTTAATGTTGGCAACGAGCTGAACTATGATTTGCACCCAATGGCAACGGCCATCCTAAGCCCGGCTTCTTTTCTCAAGGCAATGTCTTGCCCTCTCTGCAACCATTACCACTGGTTCTCCTGAGACAGAGTTTAAATGGAAATTGCCCAAAAGACATTTTTCTCCAAAATCTAAACCCTTTTATTGAAGAACTAGTCATTTGGTCACTTGGGTCCTTTAATTGTTATTTTATCCAAGGGAGAAGTTTCCTACTCTGACTGGGCACTTATTAGAGCTTAGTTCATTGTTGGCGACACCTCTCTCTCTCTCTCTCTCTCTCTCTCTCTCTCTCTCTCTCTCTCTCTCTCTCTCTCTCTCTCTCTCTCTCTCTCTCTCTCTCTCTCTCTCTCTCTCTCTCTCTCTCTCTCTCTCTCTCTCTCTCTCTCTCTCTCTCTCTCTCTCTCTCTCTCTCTCTCTCTCTCTCTCTCTCTCTCCCTCTCTCAGCAGGCTGTACCTGGGTTTTGCTAACTAGGCTACTACTCACCCCTGTGGCTGAATAAGCCATGCACCACTGATAATGACTCTGTCTCGGCCTACTGAATGTTGTATCTTTTTCTCGGTTTTTTTTTTTTGTGGCTTCATTCACACATAAAAAGGCCCCTTCTGCTTCTCCTTCACTCATCCAGACGGGTATGGCTAGGGTTTGAGGTTGGATAAGAACCGTGGGAGGGTCGGGAGGGTTTAATTTCCTTCCCTTGGGAGATCCTTTTGATTGGGCGCACAAATAGGTCAGTGTGTTGCTGGCATAGTAGAAGTCTAGCTCGGATGGCACCCTGCTTAGCGGGTGGAAAAAGGAGAGGGTGACATAGTGCACTGCCATGTTGGACTTCGGAACAAAAGAAACAAACAAAGGAAAATTACGCCGGAAAATGCTATGGAAATGATGCTTTGTGCAGCTTATTTATAAAAATATAGAAGCCAACGTATTTATTTTTATGTCGATGAAAGAAAGCCTTACTTTTAGGTATACATTTCAGATTTTGATTGTTTTTGTTTTTTTTTACTTGCCTTGGTGGCTCTAACCGTCAGTTAATTTCAAAAGGGAGAAAGAAGGCAGGACTCTTTCAAGCTGTCTAAGTTGGATGCTGGTTTATGTGTGCTTATAGAGGTAAACCCATCACCCACCCTCAGATAACTAGCAATATAGACATTCATCACATGGACCATGAACATTTTAGCTCGGCAAACCAGCATTATCCCACACTCACACGTTTAATTCAGCTCAGCCACCCTGTTTAAAACATGTCTGAATGACCAAAGGAGCATCCTTTTGATGCTTATGAAATTCCGCCAAGTCAGCCTTGTCTCTCCTGTAGCGTGTAATACACCAGCATGATTGTATAGTATTGTATGGTATCGTCTTGCGTTGTATTATAACTGTCCTCACAGAGAAGAACGGACCTATTACCTCTAATTGACCTAGTATGACTGCTGGATTCCCTCTTGTACCAGTTCTACGCAACGCAATATTCCCCCATCACCTCTCATCCTGCAAGCAGTGTAGACTTGCTGCCATAATGATTACACAGCACACAGCTTGGACTTGCTACCACTGATCCTAATGATGCTGCATCCAGTCAGCCTTGTGTCTCCTTCTGTGGTATTACTAATCCTTTAAAGTCTCGAGTGAGCTTGAACAAAGTCCTATGTTTTTTCAAAAGGTACCGCTGTCGTATTATTTTGAGCGCAAGCATACTGATAATGCAGCTTTTGAAACATCGGAGAGATGGCCGGCTTGCAGGCTGTGTTTTACCTAAGAACAAAGGGGGCATTTCTGCACGACCGATCCTCGGTGCAAAATTATTTAAATCTCATCATTTGTTTTTAACACGGTGACCCAAGTTTCTTTGGCTGACCTTTTGCTGATTTTCCATTTCTTTTTTTAAAGGAGCCTGGACGGACTTCTCCCAATAATTCTTCATTTAAGTGGGGAGAGAATGCTTAAGCAAGCTGGTAGGATAAATGTGGGAGTGGTGGTTGTTTTAAGGATCACAGCTGATTTTGGCTCACATGCATCAAGAGTTTCAAACTAAGAGGAAGTCTGATTGTACGACGCAGTCGTCGCCCACAGTCAGATAACGTTGACAAAGTACTGTTTCGAGTTACTGAAATAAACCTAAGACTCTTGAAACAAGGCCCCAGTCTGGACCTGAGGATGAAGATTGATTGTATTTAGAGGCAGGGGATTCTGGGTAATCTTAACCGATTGAAGCGACGTGCCCTTTTCAGCTCCATCTGATGTGAAAAGCCAGAAGGGTTGTTGGAAGACTTGTTTAAAAAAAGACACTGAACCATCCATTACCCTTTATTTCCTATGCTGTCCAGCCAAACCTAAAAGATTTCATCACTGCCAAAGCCTTCATAACCTGCCATCCTTCCAACACATTTAAGTGACTCGCTGTACAAATGGGAGGGCTGATTGAATAATATGGGTGAAGCCTTGCTGTACAGGTTGTGCAGCCCTCCTGTGTTCTGTGTATATACTGAAGATACCACTGTCCTCCTGTATTTAGGGGCCCAAGTGATCTCTAGCTTAGTGTGTTCTCTCCATACCGCCCAGTCATAATTCTAGTTAACAACCAAATGATTGGATGCACAAGGGAAGGCTTATTTGACCCAGCTTCACAGGCATCAGATCTATAATTGGATGACGATGAGAATCTGAACACAATCCGTACAACTCGGACCCGTACTTCTCTCACAGTTTGAGCCGTGTCCTATTTACGGGCCCGAGGTCTCCTGCAGTCAAAGTCAAGAGCAAAACTTGACCATCTAAAACAGTCTGTGTACCTTCCGTATTACTGTGTATATATATATAAAAGTTTGAACAATGTTTGTTAGCCACCAGTATGGAGTGTGTTTCCATATCCCCCCTCCCGACTCTGAGAAATGTTCGAGCACTTTGTAAGCAGGGCTTCCTCTCTGTGGAGGAGAGGCCGTGCGCAGTTATGCAATCAAAACTCAATTCTACATGCAAAAATATAGACGGTCAACTGCGACGTCTTTGCGTACGGATTGGCCCACATGCGTCAACGCCAACGTACATCGATTCATGAGATCAGCATGAGATCAACCTACCTGCTGTCAAATTACAATAAAGAGAACTGCCGTTGTGTGTGTGTGATTCGTCTGCAGCGTTTGTTTTTGCATAGCACAGTATGCGTTGAGAGAGGGAGAGGGTCAGTTAGGTTTTCATCACATTCATTTAATTTTTTTTAAATTTTATATACATATCAAGCCATTTGGAATTAGACATTAAAAAAATTAGAGAAAAAAAACACTACGAAAATTTGTACATCTAGTGCAGGATTACATGTAGTGCATACGGGACACTAAAATGGGAGACATTGCTTTAGGGGGTTGGTGGTGGTGGGGGTGATGATGGATGAGTGGTGTATCGGGCCTGGCATTGGTCACGGTTAGGCAGACCTGGGTGATGTAAATGTAAATGTCTTCTACATTTAAAACGAAGGAGGGAAAAAAAACAGGATGGGGATTTTACAGTTTCTGAGGCTGTTGAAGTACCTGATGTTTCAAATTCACTTCAAGTGACCTTTAACTATGACACGCTAAACTAGTTTTCAAGTACCCCTAGAAGCCTGGAGCAACCCTGCGTCGCCAGTTAACCCTTCGGCTTTGATTGACAGCTGATTGACAGTTGTGACCGTCTTATCACAGGTAGAAGAGTCATGGCTGTGGTACCAAGCCGTTTGGTGAACCACCGGGCACTGATGTACATGGCAGTCAACAAGGAACAACAACTTTTTTCCCCTCTTCTTCTGCTTGTTTCCTGAAAAGCTGACCTGTGGGCTGCTGAATGGCGGGTGGACGGGCTTCCTTGTGCACGTGAGTAGCAATCGGAGCAGAACGCACGAGTACATTTGCTCTCTAGGTTTGGTCTCTAAGGCGCTTTACACATTACTGAAGCTGATATAGGGAAACCTCTTGGCCCGGTGGTTGTAAAATATTATTTTCATGGTTTTACAGACATGGATTAAGCATGTTAGACCCTGTAAACCAGGGATGGGCGACCTGGTCCAGAAAGGGCCGGTGTGGGTGCAGGTCTTTGTTCCAACCAAGCAGCGACACACCTGAGTCTACAAATCAAGGTCCTTAGCAAGGACTATTGGTTGACTAGTAGACTCAGGTGTGCAACTGCTTGCCTGGAACAAAGACCTGCACCCACACCGGACCCTTCTGGACCACGTTGCCCATCCCTGCTAAACTGACATGTTTGGGGGGTGGGAGGGTATTTATTAAGGGTCTGTCTTTATGACAGATCTTGTGATTACAGATTAAAATAACTTTCAAGTGTTAGCCAAAATTCAGACTTTTAACGCAGTACTAAACAAAGCTGTAAAAACTCTGGCACTGAAAATCTTTTTTGTTTTTTTGTCTTATCCTGTCGATTTCCAGCGGCTCTTGTCTTGCACTGAAGTTACAGTAGCATTTCTTGCTCCAGATGCTTTCTAATTTCCTACCCTGACCTCAGCTGAGAAGTTCCTTAAAGCCACGATCCCTCCGGGATTAGGTTTGGTGCCTATTGATTGAACCCGACCGTCTTTGTAGGATGGATTTTGAAGTTTGGTCAGAAACACTGGACTGTGTACCGGGATTATAGATCCGTCTAATTTTAGCATCGTTTTTAGACCAGCTGGCAAATCATTCATACCAGAGTAGTGTGGACTGGTTCTTGGTGTGTGTGTGTGTGTGTGTGCGTGCGTGCATGCGTGTGAGACTGCCTGCCATCCCATCCCTGTTTCGGGGGGGCGGTGTTTCTCATTTTTATATGTTAACCGGTAGTACGAATAACGCAAAGTAACAGTGATGACACCAGCTCTTGACTTGAGGCTTCCCCTGTATGAGTCTGCCACACATGCCGGTCACGTCCGTAGCTCTCGTGACTCTGCACCTGCTTACCGATAGAATCGGTCACGTCACAGTGGAATTCAGCAAATCATGGAAAATGCAAGGTGTACCGGGATCCTGTTTATGGCCACGTAGACCTGTAAAACTGGCGTGTAGTAAACAAAAGAGAAGACCAAAAAAAGAGGTGATATTACGAGGAGGCTGTTTCTGAACAGTTTCTGCCTGGAATGGACAATCCAAAGTAGATCAAGCCCTCTAAAAGGATGCTGCGGGGAATTCTACATCCCCAACCCTACTGGAGTAGCAAGCCCCACCAGTGCACATCTCAAAGGGATGTTACATCACACCCTTCCTCCCACCCCGGTGTGTCATAAACACTCGCCCTCCCCATCCTCTCCTTCCACCTGTCTGCTCAGTTGCCCAGACAACAGAGACTGTGATGGCTTCTTGGTGTTTGCGTCTGCAGCACAGAAGCATGTTTTCCATAACCACCCTGTGCTTTGCATAACTTCCTGGAAGATACCAGATTTAGTATCCAGTCCACTGCTGCCAGTGCGTGTATGGGGATGTGAGTGTGAGAGTAAGTGTGTGTGTGTGTGTGTGTGTGTGTGTGTGTGTGTGTGTGTGCTTGCTTGTGTGTGTTGGTATTCCACAGTCTGAGGGTGTCTACTTCTCGTCCTCGTCGCCTTCGCTCATGCTGCTTAAGGAGGCAGACGCTCCTTTTGGGGAGGTGGGGGGCGACGGCCGAGCGTTGTGCCAGCGGGAGGGGGGAGACGGAGGAGAAGGAGAGCGCAACGGCGAAAGCTCCCGCGGAGGGCTGTTGCAAGGTGACTCCCGGGGAGACAGGGCGTAGGAGAGCATCCGCCCGCTGCGCTCCTGGAACACCTGTTTCTGAGGTGGGGGAGCAGAAAATGAGGAAAGGGGTGAAGTCACAACTTGGCCCGCTTGTCTAACATCACAGGGATATGTATACCTCTCAATTTAACTGAGTCACACTGTTAAACTACACAAACTGCATGCTACACTGTTGACCGTTCTTGGGCAAATTATTTATTAGGGCTGGGAATCAGGAGGTCGCTCCTGAGATGATATCACAATTTACTTTAGTGCAGATTCGATGCATGCTGCAATTCTGATCATATAAATTCTGTGAGTCAATATTACAGTTTCTTGTGGCTCCATCCCTTTTTATCTACAATGAAATGTGGAAACTGCAAGAAGCCAAAGAAAATGTATGGCAAAACACATTTATTCTATGTCGTACGTGTTCCGCCCTCTAATGGGTGTTGCTGTTGGTTTACCCTTCGAGGCGCCGACTCGGCACCGAGACGGATCTTTTCTCTCACCACCCAGTCAAATGGTAGGAGCCACACAGCGCCCCACCACCCATCAAAACCCCAGCGTCTCCGCAGCCCGTCTCCCTTTTTCACTCAGCCACCTTGAGTACAGATCGACCATTTTTTTCTCTCTCTCTGTCACCCTCCGGTGTCGCAGTGATGTGTTCTCCTACCAAGACCTGCTGCTCCTGCTCTGCTGACATGTCTTCTCCGCACATCCACCAGACCTGCTGCTCCTGCTCTGCTGACATGTCTTCTCCGCACATCCACCAGACCTGCTTCTTCTGCCTCAGTAGGCGTCACCAGGGCAAAGCCGAGACGTGCGCTGCCTGCCTCGCTGTCCCCCGGGCGGAGCACAACAACAGGCAGAAGTACACAGACTCCTTCTGCCTCTCCCATGCCAGCCAGGTGCCGGCGAGCGAGAAGGCAGTGGACTGCTCTAAACCCTGGGACGAGTATGACGAGGAGGACGACCGTCGTGTCTTCGAAGAAGCCAACCCGGCCTCTCTCAGGAATCAAGAACACTTGGTCCTTTCCCCCGGCCCACAGCAGTGCAACATACAGACAAAAACACATTCAAGAACTACAAGAATACACATCTTCAAACTAACACGTATATCCAAACCACAAAAAAAAAAAAATCGCTGTACAAGGGGTTGATGTCTCTCCCTCAACTTGGAGCCACCGACTGTTCACCGGTACCCTCTTGATGATCTGCCCAGCCTGTTTTCTTGGACTGCCGAGAGGCTAGGTATCCTGCTTCCACTGTCTACTCCCTCTGCTGCTCCCTGGGATGACTTCGTGATCAGCCTTTGTACCCAGCCACGCCGTAGGCCTCGCCCTTCTGGGCTGTGTCCCAAGATGGCACCAATCTTCCACTGCGCACAGCACGAGTGGGCCTCCCTGCTAGGTGCAAAGACCTCAGCTGTGGCTTATGGTCCCTACTGCTCCGTGGAGGGCTGGAAGTGGAACAAGGGAGGGCCTCTTATGGAGGACGCAGTCAGGGCCTGCCTTCTCCCCTCAGCCTCCCTCTGGCCAGGCGGTTGGCCATTACTGCCCAATGACCGCGACCAGTTGACGGCCACCTTTCTTGACCACGCGTAGGGGGAGGGATGGTGCGGGTGGGCCCATTCTTACACTCCCTGCTGAATTGATCATGCTACTGCTTAGAGCTTGCAGCTCGACGTGAGTGCAGCTGTGCAGCCCCCCCCCCCCCCCCCCCCCGGCTAGACATAACTCTGAAGAATGCACTACAGTTCTGCCGGCAACCTTCTTCTTTCAGCGGCATTCTTCAGACTTCCCTTTTCATTCCCGCTGGGTGCACAGTATTGAAGGAGGAAATAACTGCACTTCTTTGCCACAGAGCCGTAACAACTGTTCCCCAGTTGAAGGCACGGAAGGGTTTCTTTCCCCCTGACTTCCTGCTTCCCAAGAAATCGGGGACACGAGACCGATTTTGGATCTGCACATCCTGAACGGCTACATTGCTCGGAGACCATTTCATATGCCGACGGTCAAGCTGCTGTTGGATTGCATCCAGCCGGGTGACTGGATGACTTCCGTAGATCTGATCGACGCGTATTTCCATGTCTCCGTTCTGCCGTCGCAGGAAATGCCTGTGTTTCACGGTGGGGGGACAGATCTATCAAAACACCCATCTCCCGTTCGGTTACTGGCTCTACGTACGTTCTCCAAATGTGTAGAGACGGTGCTGGAGCCACTCAGGGCGAAAGGGGTGAGACTCTTAACTTATATCAACAACTGGCTGATTCTCGCCATGTCACGGCAGGAAGCAGAAGCCCATACAGCCCTGGTCATCCGTCATGACATGCAGCTGGGTTCGCTATCAACTCCACCAAGAGTGCCCTTCAGCTGAGCCGCCAGAGGCCCTACCTTGGTCTGCTTTTGGACTCCCACGCTATGACGATGCGCCAGTGAGTGGTAGCATTGTTTCGGCTGAGTCGACAAATGTTATCGTCGGTCTCGGTGCCGGCAGGGAGTGTCGTGTCTCTCCTCGGGATGATGTCATGGGCTCACCCAGTGGAGCGCCCGGGGCTGCTACACACGGGGATCCTGCAACACTGGTTTGCTTGGGTGGGACTGAACTCAGTTCAAGACAAACAGCAACAGCTCCACGTCCCCGCACTGGCGCAGAGAAATGTGAGATTTCGGGACCCGCCTGGCCATTTTCGCGAGTGAGTTGGCTGCGGTGCGTCCCCCCACTACGTTCAGGTCTTCACAGATGCCTCCCTGGCCGCTGTGGAGGAACCCTCGGCCAGGGAAGCAGGGAGGGCACATAGTCTGGCACTCCTTGCCGCACGAACCTTCTGGCACTCACAGTGGTTCAGAAGGTGCTTCACCGTTTCACTCCTCGCCTGAGAGGAAGGAATTTCATTGTGAGGTCAGACTCCACTACGGCGGTGACTTACAGACGAGGGGGCGTCAGATCCCCGAGCTTCACAGGATGAGGGTTTCCATCCTGATGTGGGCAGAGCGCCATCTTGAAAGCCCGCCGTGCTCCTGGGTCTCTCAATCTGGAGGCAGACAGGCTGTCTAGAGGGGGCTCGCTCCAGGAGGAATGGTGCCTCTCCCCGGACATAGTCGACCAGATCTGGCGTTGTTTCGGGTGACGGGTAGCTGACCTGTTTGCAAGCAGGGAGAACACCAAGTGCCCCCTGTGGTTTTCTCTGAGAGTGACCGACGCACCCCAGTTGGAGGTAGACGCGTCAGCTCACCGAGCGTGGCCTCCTGGACTGCCGTATGCATTTCTGCCCCTGCGGCTGATGATGCTGTTGCTTCACAGGACTCAGACGCAACATCTATCGGTGATAGTTGTGGCACCGGAGAGCCCGGGCACCAGGTGTTTTCCGGACCTGGTTCTGGTGATGGTGGTGGGTCAGTGGCCAGTCCTGGACCTGCCCCATGGCCCTGCAACAGGCAGAGGGTGCGATCCGCTCATGTCCAGTTCCGGCACAGTGCCTCACGGTTTGGAAGTTGAGAGGATGAGCTTGAGCAACACGGGCCTCCCTGAGAGTGGTTGTAACTATTAAGAATGCGCATGCCCCTTCCACCTCCAGGGCTTATTCTCCATGAAGATGGGTTTCTGTGGTCTTGTGTGAGGCCAGGGACCTCAATCCACATTCCTGCCCTTTGCAGGATGTTCTGCTGTTCTTACAGGACCTGTTTGAGGGTGTCCGCCCTGCTTTCATCTTGGGGATATTTGCAGAAGCGATGATAGCGGTTCATGATGGGTTTGGCTGCCTTACAATCAGTAGCCACTTGGTCAAGTACTTCCTGATGGGGGTCTGTATGCTGAGGCCCCCTACTCATTGCCCTGCTCCTCAGTGGGACCTGCAGACGGCTCTGGAGAGGTTGGCTGGCCTGCCGTTTGAGCTGCTTGGCCAGGCGGACTTGTAGTTTATATCTATCAAGATGACTATCAGTGGCGGCTGGTGCTAAAAAATTTTTTTTGGGGGGGGGGGCAATTTACCTTGGCGCAGCACACCTGACAGCTGCATTAATGTCCACACAGTCACAGAGTTATTAAGAAGCACAGTGTTGCCTATAGATTTTATCAGGGCTCGTAGACAGTGCATGATTGACAGTCGAGACGAGGCGTGGTGGTGGGTGTGAACATGATTGACTGCCATGAGAATTGTCCAATCACATTAGATCAAAAAATATTAAAACGATATCAGTTCGCTGCTAATAAAAGGGGGAGTGTCTGGGGCGCACAGAGCTGCTCCCCATGGAAAATCTGAAGAAACCAGTCAGACAGCAGCCTCAGGTCACCTGCTCGCCACAAGTTTGAGGGCTTACATAAGGTATGGTTTGGCCGGCGCCCCTCACCCAGGAAGTATATGTATTCAGACAGGAATCCCCCAAATACCTTTTGAACCAATATTTAATGGCTGCTGACAGATGCTCACAGACTGAAAAACACTTTTATTTCATAATCATTTGCTTATTCAACTAAATTATATTTAACATGTTTAAGTAGATTTTCATCTCTTGATGTTTGAAGGGGGCGGCGCCCCAGCGCCCTGGACTGGCCAGCCGCCACTGATGGCTATTCTCTTGGCTCTTACTTCAGCCAAGAGGGCAAAGGATCTGTGTGCTTTGTCAGTACATCCCTCCTGCATGTCTGTCAGCGGCGACAAGGAGTCGGTGGAATTGCGCCCCAACCCATCCTTCCAGCCAAAGGTCATCACCTCCTCATTAAGGTCGAGGGGCATCCATCTGAGAGCCTTTTTTCCTCCCGCTGACAATGACAAGGAGGAGGAGCGCCTCCACACCCTGTGTGTGGTAAGGGCACACACCTGTGTCCTGTGTGTGGAGCACTCGGCGGCAGTCAGGAAATCTGACTGACTGTTTGTCTGCCACCGTGGGCGGGCTCAGGGGGCTCCTCTGTCAGCGCGCGGCTCGCCCACATGATGTGTGATGCAATTCGCAAGAGTTATGATGCTATGGGCTGCCCCGCCCCTGTGGGCCTCAGGGCGCACTCTACTAGGGGCATTGCATCCTTGATGGCACTTTTTAGGGCACTGTCAGTGGAGGACATCTGCTTGGCGGCTTTCTGGTCCTCCACTTCAACCTTCATGCAGTCATATTCCAGGGATTTGACGGCTGACTCGGTGTCCCTTGTGCTGTTAGGTGCACAATCAAGGGGAGCTCGTCTTCAGTCCGCGGTGCCAAGCTCTCGACAGGTTGTTGCAGTAGGGTACGAGACCCTCAGGTGGGGCAGTGCTCGGCTGCTGGACTGCTGTTGTGGTGCAGTACGGTACGAGACCCTCAGAGGGGGCAGTACTCGACTGTTGGACTGCTGCTGTGTAGGGTGTGATGTCGGCTGGTATCCGATTAGTGTCAGTGGGGCCCAGCTGGGGGTACATTCATCCCTAACGGCCCTCGCCTTAGGTGTGAACCAATAGCAAAGCCCTTTAGAGGGCAGAGCAGGTGCAACATAGAAATAGTAGTTACCCTGGATGTAACTCCAGTTCTATGTTGTTGCTGAGTTCAAAGGGAGATGAGCTGCAGAGACGCAGGGGTTTTATAGGTGGTGGGGTGCTGTGTGTCTCCTATCACTTGACTGGGGGATGAGAGAAAAGATCTGCCTCAGGTGCCGAGGTGGGGCCTTGAAGGGTAAAGCCCGTTAGAGGGCAGAGCATGTACTCATAGAACTAGAGTTACATCCAGGCTAACTACGATTTTTCAGCTCCATATGTTAAAAAAGCTTAAACAATGAGCAATGCTTCCCTGGGTAAACATTCAAACTGTTCCAATTCAGGCATTCAGATACAGAAATCCTTACATCAGACCTCACAGCATCTGTTCATTATGCTTCACCAATGCAATTTTAGGGGATGTGTTGTGACAATAAAACTGTCATGACTAGCTATCGGGACTTTACACTGAATCTGTTATTTTCTCCGGACCTCTATTGTGTATCCCCCCGTGTCTAACCTGCCTCCGAACCAACTAACAGGTAAACTAACAGATAACAAATCGCTCATTGCGTAAGTGTTGTATTATTCCATTATCGCTATGTTCATTATCTGGTTAACAGTGGAGGGGAAAGCTAAGCAATTGAAAAAAGTGTTAAGAAAGGGTGTTTTCACTCTTCATTGGTTTAATGTAGTATTAAGGACCGTGGAGCGGTTTGCCACTTAGCACAGTTTGCTTGGGCAGGTGAGAACACAGCAATCCCACTAAGATGTGGACCAGAACAAGTGGACTGAGACCAGGTTGATTTGGTGGTCTTGGTGAGGTTTTGAGAAAAAAAAAAACCAAACACCTTGAGCGGTTTATTAGGAGTTGGAATGTGATCCGATCCGGTTCCTGCCCAACTATGGGAGGCGCTGTACATTATTGGTCAAAGGATCTGTGAACTACTGGTTAAAACGAGGTCTTTGTCTTTGCACTGTGGCTACTGTAGTTTCTGTGAACCAGTACAAGCTTACTGAACTTTGGCATCCTGTTATGTAATGTACAACCAAACAAATAACAGTTGCCAAAGTGATAATGTACAAAGCAGGCAATTTTGATCCTCTGTGTTTGTTCATTAGCAGAACAGTGTTACTGTCAGCACCAGATTATTTCCTGATAAAGGATAGACGGCTCTCATGTAGCTTTTATCGCTACATTATGTCTCTCTTGAAATATTGCAGTGTGAAACTTGACCACACTGATGAGGAAATGCAACATTCTAACAAATTATTCGATACGAAATTGGAAAATACAGCAATTTAACAACTTATTCAATGGGAAAACGCAACAATATAGCTACTCGCAGTTGCAATATTGTGTTTATAAGAGTATGTGACATCCCGCGACCCTAATTAGGATAAGCGTTTTGGATAATGGATGGATGGACGAAGATGTGACAGACTTACCCAGGTCCCGTCGGGACCAAAGAGTTCTAGGAAGTTGCCGATGAACTCTCTGGATTTCTCCTCCCACTTCTGGATGAGGTCGTGGCTCTTCTCCTCCACCCTGTACACAAAGTGTTTGCTCTTCTCCTCCACGTTGCGGACCTTCTCTTTCATACGGTCCACTTGGTTTTGTAGCCGGTACTTTTTCTCCTGGGTGAATCAAATGAACCGTTAAGGCGATGTTACAGCTCTCACAAAAGAGGAACTTTTTTTAACTCCTGGAATCTAAATTAGTATTTCAGTCACACCCCTTGCATCCAGATTTGTCTAAGGACGGGATGTTGTGTTGCCGTAAAGCCCCTTGAGGTAAATTTGTTATTTGTTATATTGAGCTATACAAATAAAGTTGACTTGACTTAATGCAGTGGGTCCAAGCTCCGATCCTGAGGGCCCACGGTCACTGTTGGTTTTCTACTCTGCCAGCTATCGGTCCATCTAATCAAGGAGCTTTTAGACGAGGCACAACATGTGAATGTAATTATCTACCTGGAAAAACAGACAGCTAGCGGTGCTGAAGGGTCCCAAGGGCCGAAATCAAGAAACACCGCTCTAGTCGTGTTACATCAGGTTGATCCGAAGTCTGCAACCCACTTTTGTTTAACATCTAGTCTTAAAGTACCACCGTGAATCGCTGATTTAAAATCACCTTAATTTACCTCAAGATTATTTCACCCAGTCAGTTGGAAGTGCCTTTTTTGGAGTAATTTTCACATCAAACCTTCCCCAAGTCTCAACATTATGTAACAAGCCCAGGCGTTGCCTAGTAACAGCGGGACCGAAGGGAGTGCAAAGTGGTTGTGTAGCAGTGTTTGAGGGGTGTGTAGTACGCTTGGGAATATTGTGACGGAGCTGGTTTAGCAAGTAAACCAATATTTCAACAACAGCACAAGTGGTACCGGGATGAGTGAGATGAAGAGAAAAGCAAAGGAATTTGTTAAATGTTGGCACTACAAGATGTAGATTCATCGCTGGACTACAACTTCTGGGTGGCTTCAAGACCCCCAAACGGGCTGTGCTACGCAGATAACTAGTTGCTAACGACTAGCTGCTAACAACTAGCGGTCACAGTAGTCAGTGACTGCTGTGACCAATGACTAATTCACCAAATTATGGGAGAACTTGACTATATTACGTGCTAAACCGAGGACAGACAGCTTCTTGCCAACGCTATGCTGGACTTGTTGGTCCAGCAAAGAACAGTATGCAAAGGCCAAAAGGTGGTAATATAGTTGTTGTTTTTTAGCATCACTGCTCCATGGCTAATTGCTTTAGCCTGCTTTTAGCCTTCATAAACTTTCACTTTACCAAGCATCAAAAATACTGTAATTGATGGCCGCCGCCATCAGTATTGCCATGGCAACGCTACTTCTCAAACGAGTATTGCCTGGCAATACTGCTTTTCCACAGGCCATCGTTCAACAGGCCTTTAATTCATTTAGAAGACTTGAGTAAGCTGTAATGAAAACCTCATGTTGTGTAGTGCGGAGTCTGATTGTATCGGCTGCGATATATGAAAACATTGACTGCATCAATATGACGTTACGCCATTTGAGAGCCTGTGCACGACTACCGCGGCGGTGTGCGGGCGCCGTGCTGCAGTAGACGGCTGTAACATTCCTCTCTGCCACCGCCCGACCGCCATGCAGCTCGGGGGAAGAGAAGTGCCGACTGATCGTATCAAACGTCATCTAGCTAGACTTCAAGTCATAGCTGAGATGTGTACATAAAAACAAGCACATTTTTCATTATTATCAGTTGTCATATCTCTGACTCAAGTATTGCTGCATGCGTTCCTCCGTTTCTAACATTAAGTGGTCCAGACAAGTACTGTCAGCTGCTGCTGAGACTTAATCCACAATGCAGACAGTATGCTAAATACAGGTGAAGAGGGACACTACGTTTCATTATCTTTATCTTTATGTGGATATACCTCCATTACTAAAAATCACCTCTAACGTTATTATAAGTGTCCGTAGCGCTGACATTTAAGCCATTTGGAATTGGATCCGTCCATCCATTATCCAAGCCGCTTATCCCAATCGTCTTTTTCAATGTCGGTGTCTTTTTCAGAGTCATAGGGCATCAGATGCCATAGGTCGTGGTCCAGTCATTCCACCAAACATACGCTGTGACAGGACTCTCACTTCAGCTCACACAGTCAGACAGACAGAGGTAGATGTCTCAAGGTTTTGGATTTTATCCTTTTCCTTCCACTTAATGTGACACAATACTAGTTCAAGTTGGTCACAAACGTTTCCTCCCACAGTCCAAAGACATGTAGGTCAGGTGACTCGGCCGTATTAAATTGTCCCTAGGTGTGTGTGTGTGTGTGTGTGTGTGTGTGTGTGTGTGGTCCCTGTGATGGCCTGGCGGCCTGTCCAGGGTGTCTCCCCGCCTGCTGCCCAATGACTGCTGGGATAGGCTCCAGCATCCCCGTGACCCCGATTGGAATTGGATCATAATTTAAAATGATGCAAATTGTAAATTATCAGTAAGTGTCCCACTTTACCTGTATTCACCCTTTTTTTTCCCTAAAGATTTTTTTTTTTGTTGCCATTTTCTTCCTTTTATTAGACAGTGATAGTAGAGAGACAGGAAGGGCAGGGGAGAGAGGGGGTGACATGCAGCAAAGGGCCCGGGCCGGATTCGAACCCAGGCCATCGCGGTAAGGACTTAGCATTATGTGATACGCACTCTTCCAGGTGAGCCATCGGGGTGCCCCTCACCCTTTTTAGATATTATTATTGTGACAATTGTCTTAATTGGGGTTCATGCTTCTTGGCCACCCTATAGAGATTTGGGTTCACCAACCATCGTAAAAACAAAAAATCTGGGGGAAGTTTTACAGTGCAGTGATATGACCCATAACTACATTGTTAAAATATTTCACATTTAAACATACAATAACCACACAGTACAAAAACAGGCAGCTTTATGAGTCCTTTATCTAATGCCCACACCATGTTGTGCTTGGTGAGAAAGTTTGGCAGCACTACTTTTACACTGTTAAAGGCACCTTTGCTGTGACTACCACCAGCATCAGGCTGGAGGATGCTGAATATGGAGCTGCCAGGGAAGAGGAGCAGAGGAAGGCCGAAGAGGAGGTTTATGGATGTGGTGAGGGAGGACATGCAGGTGTGACAAAGGAAGGTGCAGAGGACAGGAAGCGATGGAAACGGATGATCCGCTGTGGCGCCCCCTACCTGGGGCAGCCGAAAGTAGTAGTAGTAGTAGTATCAGTGTTTACTAGGCCGTGATAAGAAGTGTTATCCCTGTAGGCCGTAACTTCCACTGTATAACAAAAATTCCAAACCGGAGAAACAGAAGACCTACGACACGTTTGCCCCGCCGTTAGGAACACAGAATTAGGCAGCCCACAGCCAGATAGCTCGTGCTTCTGCATTGCAATCTCACACATGCACATTGTGCCGTGAGCGAGGCGCGTGGAGAAACAATAAAATGCCTTTGAAAAAGAATGCGCAGGGGCATTCCCGATGAGACCGGTTGGTGGGACAAAAATTCCAAAATACTGAAGCAGGAACTGCTGAGCTAACTTAAAAAAAAAAACCCAGCTATACTGGGGCTAAAGCTGGTTTAACTTTAAGACAGGGAAGCCACAGTTTTGAAATGATTTATTGACGAAACGATTAGTTGCTTTGTTATTTCTTTACCACAGCAACGCGGTAATAATGTCACCAGGCGTTTAAATAAGCTAAGTTGAACTTTTATTTTGGAAAAGGGCTCCTCTTTTTTTGTTCGAATAGGCACCCAGGACAGATCCCTCTTACGTTGATGTAGCTGACATTGAGCTCTTTGGCAGTGTAGCCACGCTGGAGATTGCGGCGGGCATAGACGTCGTAGTCCCTGACGATTCGGGTGATGAGATCAGAGGTGGAGATGCCCTCTGTCCGCTGGGTAGGCACAAACATGCCTGATTGGATACACACAAAAACACACACTCACAATTAGAGGACATCTGATGTCTACTTTTTTGGGGGGGGGGGGATTTCCCCCCTCTTTTCTCTCCAATTGTATCCGGCCAATCACCCCACTCTCCCGAGCCGTCCCGGTCTCTGCTCCACCCCCTCTGCTGATCCGGGGAGGGCTGCAGACTACCACATGCCTCCTCCCATACATGTGGAGTCGCCAGCCGCTTCTTTTCCCCTGACAGTGAGGAGTTTCGCCAGGGGGACGCAGCGCGTGGGAGGATCACGCTATTTCCCCCAGTTCCCCCGAACAGGCGCCCCGACCAGCCAGAGGAGGCGCTAGTGCAGCGACTAGGACGCATACCCACATCCGGCTTCCCACCTGCAGACACGACCAATTGTGTCTGTAGGAACGCCCGACCAAGCCAGAGGTAGCACGGGGATTCGAACCGGCGATCCCTATTTTGGTATGCATCGGAATAGACCGCTACACTACCCGGACGCTGATCTGATGTCTACTTTTATTTAACTCCCCCCCCCCCCCCCCAACACCAGAAACACACAAATACACATATTATCAGCTTATACCTCCAGGGAAAGCTACTGTGTTCTGCATGAAGGGCACACACACTTACCTGCCTCCTTGATGTGTTTGTATACATCCTCAGTTCCTGCTGAGGAGTACGGGATATCGTCATGAGCTACAAAATCGATCTGAGAAGCAAAAGGACGTGAACTTTATCACAGTAAGTACTGAGCTAGCAGGCAGCCACAATATAAAAAGCTCTCGCGGCGAGAAATATAGCTAACTTGAGTGAGACACAGAAGCAGGATGCATTAGCGTGTCCAGATGGAGCCCACAGGAAAGAACTGCCCCGTAAATACAAGCGCACACGTACTGGCCACACTCTGTCCCACGCAAACACACAGTCACATGCATAAACTACAAAGCGTCACAGCTAGGCACAGTCAGACAAACACACACACCACACACCACACACCTTGTGTTTTTCAAGGAAGTCTGGTGTGAGCGTCCAGGGTGCGTCTCTCACCACCTCGTCCACATAGCGACAGTGTCTTAGTGCCTCGTAGCGTTCGTCCTCCGTCATGACCGTGAACCCCTTGTACTTATGGGTCAGCTCATCACTGCACACTTCAGCGAGCATGGAAGAACATGCAAAACACGGGTTAGCCACGGGAGTTACAGAGACGCGTGTGAACTTGTAGATTCCTGTGTTTTACCTCAAAGGACCAGTGCTGTGCACAGAGGTGAGCTGTCACATCCGTTGAAAGCAAATGTAAAGCATACATTTCATGTGTTTCTGGGGTATGCACGTGTAGATAAATGTAAGGGCGCCATGCCATGCCTGCGTCTTGTCAGGCTTACCTCCAACTATCAGATAAGTGTTGGGGAAGAGGTTCTTGGCCTGCATGAGCGCTCGAGCATGGCCGGAGTGGAACAGGTCAAAGATGCCATCTGCATAGACTCTGACTGGCCGGTCCACTGACAACACACAGCGTGTGACAGCATGGTCAGAAATAAACATCGCCATGATGACAACCGTGACGCTTAGGTGTGGGGACGAGGACGGAGATATCGATTTATTCATGGACACCAACATGTGCTCAGAAAGAAACCTAAATGTTATAGACGCTGTTGTGTTAGCAGTTTCTGACTTTGGTAGAGGAGGTCCAATGAAAGAGTATCATTATTAGTAGTAGTACTCAGACCACTAGTAGTAGTAGTAGTTGTTGTCAAAGAAGTTTCAGTGCTATCTTAGAAGTTGCAGAGCAGCCGTGGTAATAGTTATTGTTAGACATATTATAAACACAGGGTTTGGGTTTTCACAGTGACAGGAGAGGTCAAGCAACAGGGGGCTGAGTAAGTAAGAGAACACCATGGTTGGAACAGGAGAAAGCAAAACATGGAAGAAGGCAGAGCCAGACGGAGATATATACTGAAAAGAGAGGGACCGGGACACAGAGTGTGCGGAGGCATACCTGGGGTCCCTTTGCGGGCTTGGGCAATGGTAAGTCTCTCATGAGGGGCACGACAGTCACAACTGGTCTCCTTGGCGAAGATGGCTGGCTCAGTCAGAGTCTGAGAGAGGGAGCGAGAGAGGGAGAGAGAGGGAGAGAGGGAGATGGAATTACTTTCAGCTCTCCTGGGCCAGACTAACACGAGTACCTTAAGAAAAGCAGTGGCCCTTTATTTGCATGTTACCTTGGTTTATGCTTTATCTCACTGAAAAAAAAAACCTTGCTGGAAAATTTTCTTTAAGACCAGGTAAGAAAATCACAGAAAGTTGAGTCAGTTCATCTGGACACACTGTTTATTTTTTTAATTTAAGTTTTTATTGAGTTTCTTTAAGGAAAATTAATACAAATGAACGAGTACAAAAGAAAATGTTTTATACATATTTATATAAACAAGAACTAAAACAGCAATGACTTAACGGAGGCACAGCATCATCTCTGCAGCGTTCGTGACATGAATGCTTCAAAGGTCCGTCAGCACATCATTACTTCTTGAAGGAGCCACCAAGTGACCCGTTCTACAACTCGGACCTGGAAACCGAAAACAAGTTCCCGTGGCAAAATAAGAGCGCGGGCTAGAGCAAATGCTCGTTTGGAGATCTCGGATAAATGCGACCTGTCAAATATGCAGTTTTTTTCCCCCGCTTTACAGCCAGCGTACATACACAGATGAATAATCTTGGTACAAACAGCTACACATCAAGGATTACTTTCATGTTTTGGTGTTTTGCTTTGGGACGGCAATGCAGAGAAATGTTTCATCCCTCATCTAAGTGACCTCTTCAGTCTCAGCTGACTGCAGGCATCCCACCCTTACCAACAATACAAGGAAGGAGACTCCTTGAGTGATAGAGGACATGGCGCTGGGACCAGAGAGAGACAAAAAAGGAAAGTAAAAAGATGGAGGGAGGGGGGGGGGCAGTAGTATTAATGTCCCTGTCCTAGTGGCACACTACGTGTCTCCCTCCCCAGCCCAGTCCGGTCACAGTAAGGTCCATCGCAGCATGGACGGGAGCTGAAACCAAGTCCTTCCTGGCACTATCGATCGTAAGACTGGAAGAGCTGCACTCAGCGCTATTGATCCCTGTGTGTGTGTGCATAATAGTATGCGTGAGTAAAAAAAAAGAGGGAAAACAGCTGCTATTGATCTCTTGTTTAGGGCCCCTAAGGAATGAACAAAACAAAAATTAGGAGGAAGACAGAGATGTAGCCGGTTGAATGTAGGTGTCTGTTTTGTCAAAGCAGACATTTGCAACACAATTCTTATTCCAGTTCAGTCAGTTGTATCCAAATGATGTTAACTGTACGTGAGGTGGGTAGATAAATAGACAGAGACATACAGACAAGACAGATAGATGCAATTCTGGTCAGCATTATTGGCGCCCCTGAATCTTAAGTATGTCATGTGCAATAAGAAAAAGAGCTTAGAAAAAAACAGCTTTGGTCTTTGCACACTCATGTGTTTGATAGAGAACTGCACAGGCTAAAACAGTGACAACTTTATACACAGGAGGAAAAACTATGGGAACATTGTTATGATACGATTATTGGCACCCCTTTGAGGAACTCAAATCAGTTGGGAGGAAAAGAACCACATTACACTCACCTGTGGTAAAGTCAGTGCTCCCATGACTTGAATTAACCAATGAATGACGATGGTCCCCAGCTGGGTCGCTTGGGCAAGGGTGTCTGGTGTCCAGACCCAAAACACCTGAGCACCCCGGGGTCATTACTGACGACGTGTCCAGGTTGCACCACATGGTGTATTAAAGAACATGGCTTTAGTGCTTAAAGAGGCCACTTTTTATCCCCCCCCCCACACACACACAGTGGTGAAGACAAGAGAGCTGTCTGAGCACATCAGAAACGCTGTTATCACTAAGCACAAAAACGCTAAAGGGGACAAGGCCGTCGCCAAACACCTCGGCATCCCTGTTTCAACAGTTTGCAAGGTTATTAAGAAGTGTGCTACTCATGGAACTGTCAAGAACCTCCCAGGACATGGCAGAAAGGGGGAAATTCATGACCAACCTCCCAGGACATGGTAGAAAGGGGAAAATTCATGACCAACCTCCCAGGACATGGCAGAAAGAGGAAAATTCATGACCAACCTCCCAGGATATGGCAGAAAGGGGAAAATGCATGACCAACCTCCCAGGACATGGCAGAAAGAGGAAAATTCATGACCAACCTCCCAGGACATGGCAGAAAGAGGAAAATTCATGACCAACCTCCCAGGACATGGCAGAAAGAGGAAAATTCATGACCAACCTCCCAGGACATGGCAGAAAGAGGAAAATGCATGACCAACCTCCCAGGATATGGCAGAAAGGGGAAAATTCATGACCAACCTCCCAGGATATGGCAGAAAGGGGAAAATTCATGACCAACCTCCCAGGACATGGCAGAAAGAGGAAAATGCATGACCAACCTCCCAGGATATGGCAGAAAGGGGAAAATGCATGACCAACCTCCCAGGACATGGTAGAAAGGGGAAAATTCATGACCAACCTCTCAGGACATGGCAGAAAGGGGAAATTTCATGACCAACCTCCCAGGACATGGTAGAAAGAGGAAAATGTATGACCGAAGTCTTCGAAGGTTGGTTTGAACTATGGAAAAAAACACCACGTGAAACATCCAAAGACCTTAAGGCTGACCTGGAGCAATCTGGAGTGATGGTTTCAGCCTGTGCCATTTGGCACACACTAAACCAAGAAGGGCTTTATGGGTGAAGGCCAAGGGGGACCCCACCACTGAAGGAAAGGCATGAAAAGGCATGACTGATCCTTGCCAAAACCTGCCTAAACAAACCAGAGTCCTTCTGGAAAAATGTTCTATGGACAGATGAAACCTGAAAAGTAGAGCTCTATGACAATGCAGACCAGCGATATTATAGGTGACGAAATGAGCACATAAGGAAAAGAACAGCCTATGTACAGATAAACATGGTGGAGGATCCATAATGTTGTGGGGCTGTTTTGCCGCCTCTGCTACTGGAGGCCTTGAACGTATTAAAGGAATCATGAAATCAGAGGATTACCGAGGCATTTTAGAGCAAAATGTCCTACCCAGTGTAGAAAAACTAGGTTTGGTTCAAAGATCATGTGTCCTCCAGCAGGATAAGGACCCAAAGCACACACCCGAAAGCACAAAAGAATGGTTGGAAAGGGAAAAATTGGACTGATTTGAACTGGCCAGCAATGAGTCCTGATCTCAATCCAACTGAAAATCTTTGCAGTGAGTGGAAATCTGCCATGGGAAAAGAAATCCTGCAAACACTGAAGAGCCTGAACAAATTACAATGGAGGAGTGGGAGAAACTGCCAGCACACAGGTGCAAAGAAGCTCATAGATGGCCACAAGAGACATTTGGAGGCTGTCATTGTTGCCAAAGGTGCAGCCAAATATTACGCAAGGGTGCCTTTAATGATGTCCAGGTCATGTTTTATGTTTACTCTTTGAAATCACTGCATGAAACTTGAAAATGCATCCTTTTTTGTTGAATAACTTTGGACATCCTATTGAAAATATTCTGATGATACAGAGCTGGTACATTTCAGTTTATTTCTGGAGCTATTTTACATGATATACGAAAAAGACCAGGGGTGCCAATAATGTTGAGCAGAACCATCGATAGATAAGGTTCATACATAAATACAAACATAAAAAAAAAACAGAAAGTGCACACGAGAGAGAGAAAAGAAAGACGCAAAGAGGTGGCACGTTTATGAAAGTGATCCATCTACAGAATCTCATTCGCACCACGAGGAACAGAATCAAAACAGAAAAGCTAGCCGGAACCGAGAGGCTGTAGGAAAAAAAAAACCATTTTATCAATTTATTTTTCACCCATTTCCACCGAAAGTAAGACACTGATCATCATAGGATTAAGAATGAAATTAAAAAGCCTCAACGAGCGAGTCAGAAAACGGTAGTAAAGCAATTAGGATTTCCCGTAGAAACAAAAGCAGCGTCAGGAAAACCCGCTTGCTAGTTGCAGGTAGCCGCAACAGATGTCTGCTGCAGAGGACTAAACGTTATCATGGAAATAATGAGCGGAGTTGCACTCCAGACCATGACAGAAAGCTGTCTTTTTCACCATTGCAAAGACATTTGTTGACTGAGAATTTCAGTGCCAACCATATTAAAACATTTAGCTCTCGGTCTCTTGGACTGCCCATCTATGAGACAACGATTCACCTTTTGATTACGGATACGGTGGGGCCACTGGAGCTGTACCAAAAGACAATGCTCAATACACTATGGGCCGAATGTAGTGCAGCAAGGACGATGCACCGAGTTAACATCACTACCCATGATTCCCTAGACAACAAGGACATGGGGGGAAGTCAGATAGTCAACAAAGAGCAGATGGCAAAGCTTAGGAGGACTTATAGAGAACCAGCCAGCAGTGGGCAGCCTATCAGGATGACCATGGTGAGCATGCACAGTAAAGCCCACTCTGGCACATGCAATGAACATCTGCTGTATTAAGGATTAACCGGGGGGGGGGGGAGAGGAACACTAAGAATGGGGGCTTTGAATAAATAATAGTAGCTACAAACAGACGGTGGCACAGCGAGAGGAGAGGCCCAAAGGAGAGAAAATACAAGGTGGAGACAGACATGGCTTGCTTGAGGAGAGCGAGAAGCGTGAACGGGAGGGAGAATTAATATACAGAGAAAGATAAAGGGTACGAAATATCCAGGGGGAGAGAACATAGAGCGCCCTGCATCATCCCCCCTTTCCTCTGTCCTTGCGGCCAGCATCCCTTGACCGGGACGTTCCTGCTGGGCTGTCAGTGTCGAGAGTGTCCTCTTCACAATCTCACACACACACACACACACACACACAAGTACACTAGTAGCTTGCTGAAAGCTAACCTCCATTGTCTTCACATCTTTTATACAACCCCTCCACACCCATGTTCATCCACACTGCCCACTCACCATTGCGAGCATCTCAGGGGGGCACATGGTAGAGGGTATCCGTTTTGTAACTGCAGCTACAGCAGGGTCCTTTGTCTCAGCTTCTCCTTGCACGCTCAGCACAGACGTACATGCACAACCACACTCACACACACACTCACACACACACACACACACACACACACACACGAAACCTACCGTCCGCGGATGTGGACAGGTGTGTTCAAGCTCCTCCATTATTCCCAAAGAAGACCCATAGGATGCGGCTCTTGTCCCCCCCCCCGGTATGTGACTCAGCATCACAGTGAGACGACGACGATGATGCCTCCCTCCCTCCCTCCCTCACACTCTTGCCTCTTTCTCCTCCCTCTATACCCCCGCCCGCCCTCACCCTGTGCGCCTCTGCACCCCCCTACTCCCCTCCTCCTCCTCCCTTTAGTGGAGCAGTCTCCTGCTCGCAGATCAGCAGCGGGCAAGTGTCTCGGATGGAAAAGAGGAGAGAGCTGAAAGAAGGGAGCGGTGAAGGAGAGGAGGAGCTCCAATCAGAAGGAGGCTGCGGCAGGGCCTATTTGCATGAGCGGTTTGGATTGGAGGAGTTGCACATAACACCATCAGTGAGAAACGGCACACAACATCACCGTGTACGTCATGATTGGTCTAATTCAACGTATCGATGTATTGTGGACCTGCTAATTCTTCTGGGGAATATTCATTATTCGCACATCCAAATCTACCAACTGAAAGCCCCCCCCCGTTTCACTTGTTGGACACTGGTCTTAAAAAGCCAGTTGAGTGAGAATGTAATGGCAGCAGAAAAAGAACCCCAATACTAACAATGCAAATATATTTCCACTGTAATATGTGTGTCCTCTGGTGTCCTTTTTACTGCTGTACCTCTTTATGCATTTTCTTTTCTTGCATTTCACAGTTTTTCAAATTGCAATGCTTTCAGAATCAGAATCAGAATCAGAATCAGAATCATCTCCATGTATGTTTGCACATCCAAGGAGTTTGACTCCGGTTTAGCGGCTCTCGATGGACTTGCACGGAATGACAACACAGCAATCTTCAGGAATATACACAAGGACTGACTTTATACTACAGGTGAGAGAAGTCTTGGTCTATATGTCTGCCCCGTGTAACTACTTCTGATGCAAGCTATATTATCTGATCGTAAAATAATCAGCAAAATAGGTATTTCATGACTGGTCTATTACTCGTCCCATTTATTTTCTTATCATTATTGAACAGAGGGTAATTAGTATTAATGCCAATTATAGCCAGCAGGTGCACTTGATAGACACGAATGCAGGGTTTTGACTGGCAGAGGGGGAAAAAAAATGACCGAAACATTCTCATGTAGGGGGATATGCTTGTTTTATTACACTGCTCTCAAGTAAGGGTAGGCTAATCCCCCCCCCCCTTCAAAAGCTGACTGGAGTTCTTATGGAGTTCCCAATTCGTTTTACTATGAGTAATTCCTCACCCTTTGTCACAATGCATTGCTAGGGTGTGCAATGCATTTGGTTAAATCCATTTAAACGACAGAGTGATATGATTTTGATCAGGGTAAAACCACAGGTGTAACACACCTGTGTGAGTAAGCATGTATGAGCCTTTTTCTGTGCAGAAGCCTAAAAACACGAAGACAGTGAATTGTGGAAGGCTGCGGATCACCAACAAGGAGCGATTACATCAAACTATTGGGAATTTTGCAAACAGACACGGAAACCAAACAAAAAAAACAACTTTATGCCATAACCGCCACACGCTCGTCTTACCTTTCGCGGACGTCGGCTTTGACGCACGTTTGCGGCATAACCGTGGCGCTCTGTGGAGGCTCGCTGTCTCCCCATGATGCGCAGCAGCAGCGAACAATGCAGCGCTCACCCTCTGCCAGGCCAGTGGCGTCCCGGCTCGGATCGCTCCGCTGCTCGGTCCAACCCGGAGACAAGGCTCCCCGTGTGGGTCCGTCCTGCAGCGTGCAAGGGCAGCGCGTCCGTGCCCGTCTGCTGCCGCACGGCGTGCAGCATCTGCAGCCGTTTGCACCGGCGAAAGGTCAGCGTTCACGCGTCACGAGCAAGGTCAGCAGCGAAGCACGAACTTAAGTTTATGAGTTTCTAACGGCTGTCGGAGCGCCGTGCATACATTAAAAGGTCGCCCTTCCAGACCGGGCCAGCGTTCACACGTCGTAATCCGCCAGGGATGGGTCAACATATAGTTTAAGATGAGGGGCGAAACCAACAGAAACAAAAGGAGTTTGTAGGAAGCCAAAGAATTATACTGGGATGGAGGACAAAGCGGCCTTTGTTTTTCCTGTGTGCGGGGCTGACTGGTGTCTGCGGCCCCCCACCCTGAAGTGGGGGCTGACTGGTGTCTGCGGCCCCCACTAGGGTGGGGGCTTGGCTGGTGTCTGCGGCCCCCACCCTAAAGTAGGGGCTGACTAGTGTCTGCAGCCCCTAGACTAATTTCTGCGGCTCCCACCCTAAAGGGGGGGCTGGCTAGTGTCTGCGGCCCCTACCCTAAAGTGGGGGCTGACTAGTGTCTGTGGCCCCTACCCTGAAGTGGGGGCTGACTGTCTGCGGCCCCCACTAGGGTGGGGGCTTGGCTGGTGTCTGCGGCCCCCCACCCTGAAGTGGGGGCTGACTAGTGTCTGCAGCCCCTAGACTAATTTCTGCGGCCCCCACCCTGAAGTGGGGGCTGACTAGTGTCTGCGGCTCCCACCCTAAAGGGGGGGCTGGCTAGTGTCTGTGGCCCCTACCCTGAAGTGGGGGCTGACTAGTGTCTGCAGCCCCTAGACTAATGTCTGCGGCCCCGACCCCCTAAAGTGGGGGCTGACTAGTGTCTGCAGCACCTACCCTGAAGTGGGGGCTGACTAGTGTCTGCGGCCCCTACCCTGAAGTGGGGGCTGACTAGTGTCTGCGGCTCCCACCCTAAAGGGGGGGGGGGCTGACTAGTGTCTGCAGCCCCTACCCTGAAGTGGGGGCTGACTAGTGTCTGCGGCCCCCACCCTAAAGTAGGGGCTGACTAGTGTCTGCAGCCCCTAGACTAATGTCTGCGGCCCCTACCCTAAAGTGGGGGCTGACTAGTGTCTGCAGCCCCTACCCTGAAGTGGGGGCTGACTAGTGTCTGCGGCCCCCACCCTAAAGTAGGGGCTGACTAGTGTCTGCAGCCCCTAGACTAATGTCTGCAGCCCCCACCCTAAAGTGGGGGCTGACTAGTGCCTGCGGCCCCTACCCTGAAGTGGGGGCTGACTAGTGTCTGCGGCCCCTACCCTGAAGTGGGGGCTGACTAGTGTCTGCGGCTCCCACCCTAAAGGGGGGGGGGCTGACCAGTGTCTGCGGCCCCCACCCTAAAGTGGGGGCTGACTAGTGTCTGCGGCCCCTACCCTAAAGTAGGGGCTGACTAATGTCTGCGGCCCCCACTAGGATGGGGGCTTGGCTGGTGTCTGCGGCCCCCACCCTAAAGTAGGGGCTGACTAGTGTCTGCAGCCCCTAGACTAATGTCTGCGGCCCCTACCCTAAAGTGGGGGCTGACTAGTGTCTGCAGCCCCTACCCTGAAGTGGGGGCTGACTAGTGTCTGCGGCCCCCACCCTAAAGTAGGGGCTGACTAGTGTCTGCAGCCCCTAGACTAATGTCTGCAGCCCCCACCCTAAAGTGGGGGCTGACTAGTGTCTGCAGCCCCTACCCTGAAGTGGGGGCTGACTAGTGTCTGCGGCCCCCACCCTAAAGTAGGGGCTGACTAGTGTCTGCAGCCCCTAGACTAATGTCTGCAGCCCCCACCCTAAAGTGGGGGCTGACTAGTGTCTGCGGCCCCTACCCTGAAGTGGGGGCTGACTAGTGTCTGCGGCTCCCACCCTAAAGGGGGAGGGCTGACCAGTGTCTGCGGCCCCCACCCTAAAGTGGCGGCTGACTAGTGTCTGCGGCCCCCACCCTAAAGTGGCGGCTGACTAGTGCCTGCGGCCCCTACCCTGAAGTGGGGGCTGACTAGTGCCTGCGCCCCTACCCCGAAGTGGGGGCTGACTAGTGTCTGCGGCCCTCACCCTAAAGTGGGGGCTGACTAGTGTCTGTGGCCCCTACCCTGAAGTGGGGGCTGACTAGTGTCTGCAGCCTCTAGACTAATGTCTGCGGCCCCCACCCTAAAGTGGGGGCTGACTAGTGTCTGCGGCCCCCACCCTAAAGTAGGGGCTGACTAGTGTCTGCAGCCCCTAGACTAATGTCTGCAGCCCCCACCCTAAAGTGGGGGCTGACTAGTGTCTGCGGCCCCTACCCTGAAGTGGGGGCTGACTAGTGTCTGCGGCTCCCACCCTAAAGGGGGAGGGCTGACCAGTGTCTGCGGCCCCCACCCTAAAGTGGCGGCTGACTAGTGCCTGCGGCCCCTACCCTGAAGTGGGGGCTGACTAGTGCCTGCGCCCCTACCCCGAAGTGGGGGCTGACTAGTGTCTGCGGCCCTCACCCTAAAGTGGGGGCTGACTAGTGTCTGTGGCCCCTACCCTGAAGTGGGGGCTGACTAGTGTCTGCAGCCTCTAGACTAATGTCTGCGGCCCCCACCCTAAAGTGGGGGCTGACTAGTGTCTGCGGCCCCCACCCTAAAGTAGGGGCTGACTAGTGTCTGCAGCCCCTAGACTAATGTCTGCAGCCCCCACCCTAAAGTGGGGGCTGACTAGTGTCTGCGGCCCCTACCCTGAAGTGGGGGCTGACTAGTGTCTGCGGCTCCCACCCTAAAGGGGGAGGGCTGACCAGTGTCTGCGGCCCCCACCCTAAAGTGGCGGCTGACTAGTGCCTGCGGCCCCTACCCTGAAGTGGGGGCTGACTAGTGCCTGCGCCCCTACCCCGAAGTGGGGGCTGACTAGTGTCTGCGGCCCTCACCCTAAAGTGGGGGCTGACTAGTGTCTGTGGCCCCTACCCTGAAGTGGGGGCTGACTAGTGTCTGCAGCCTCTAGACTAATGTCTGCGGCCCCCACCCTAAAGTGGGGGCTGACTAGTGTCTGCGGCCCCTACCCTAAAGTGGGGTCTGCAGCCCCTACCCTAAAGCGGGTGCTGACTAGTGTCTGCGGCCCCCACCCTGAAGTGGGGGCTGACTATTGTCTGCGGCCCCTACCCTGAAGTGGGGGCTGACTAGTGCCTGCGGCCCCTACCCTAAAGTGGGGGCTGACTAGTGTCTGTGGCCCCTACCCTAAAGTGGGGTCTGCGGCCCCCACCCTGAAGCGGGGGCTGACTAGTGTCTGCGGCCCCCACCCTGAAACAACACGCCTAGACGCGCGCTATTTATCCTCCAATCTGGGACGGGGATCTGTTCGGCGCACTCGAAAGACCCCCCCCCCCGGGTCGCCATGGAAACGAGGATAGCCCAGCAACACTTTTCTAACACATCTCCGACGGGCTCCCAGGTGCAAAGATAAGGTCGGGGACCCCCGCAGCCAACTGGGGCTGCTGGAGTCGCTTAGAGCAGTGGTTCTCAACCTTTTTGGGGTCCTGGACCCCCTGCGTATTTTTGATCTACCCTGAGGACCCCTCCACCTGATCTTGGGGGAGGGGGGTTGCAATTTGATAGAAACAGTAGAAACTGCATTTTAAATTGCATTATAGCATTTATTCATTCTTTGGGGCAAAAATAAGAGCTTTCAGTTGTAACTTAGATATAGTTAACAAAACAGGATTCTTATGCAGTAACTTTCAGATATATGTAACAACAGAATATGTGTTCAGTAACTTTCAGATATATGTAACAAAACATAATTCTTATGCAGTAACTTTCAAATATATGTAACAACACAGAATATGTATTCAGTAACTTTCAGATATATGTAACAACACAGAATATGTATTCAGTAACTTTCAGATATATGTAACAAAACAGAATTCTTATGCAGTAACTTTCAGATATATGTAACAAAACAGAATATGTATTCAGTAACTTTCAGATATATGTAACAACACAGAATATGTATTCAGTAACTTTCAGATATATGTAACAAAACAGAATTCTTATGCAGTAACTTTCAGATATATGTAACAAAACAGAATATGTATTCAGTAACTTTCAGATATATGTAACAAAACAGAATATGTATTCAGTAACTTTCAGATATATGTAACAACACAGAATATGTATTCAGTAACTTTCAGATATATGTAACAAAACAGAATATGTGTTCAGTAACATTCAGATATATGTAACAAAACAGAATATGTATTCAGTAACTTTCAGATATATGTAACAACACAGAATATGTATTCAGTAACTTTCAGATATATGTAACAAAACAGAAAATGTATTCAGTAACTTTCAGATATATGTAACAAAACAGAATATGTATTCAGTAACTTTCAGATATATGTAACAAAACAGAATATGTATTCAGTAACTTTCAGATATATGTAACAACACAGAATATGTATTCAGTAACTTTCAGATATATGTAACAAAACAGAATATGTGTTCAGTAACATTCAGATATATGTAACAAAACAGAATATGTATTCAGTAACTTTCAGATATATGTAACAACACAGAATATGTATTCAGTAACTTTCAGATATATGTAACAAAACAGAATATGTATTCAGTAACTTTCAGATATATGTAACAACACAGGATATGTATTCAGTAACTTTCAGATATATGTAACAAAACAGAATATGTATTCAGTAACTTTCAGATATATGTAACAACACAGAATATGTATTCAGTAACTTTCAGATATATGTAACAAAACAGAATATGTATTCAGTAACTTTCAGATATATGTAACAAAACAGAATATGTATTCAGTAACTTTCAGATATATGTAACAACACAGAATATGTATTCAGTAACTTTCAGATATATGTAACAAAACAGAATATGTATTCAGTAACTTTCAGATATATGTAACAACACAGAATTCTTATGCAGTAACTTTTAACAATGCAAACGGGAGCGAGATCTCTTATTAAAATACAATAAATTACACTTGTTAAACAGATGTAATGAGAGAAAAAAGTCCTGTTATCCTTTATAGTTTAGGTAGATAAAGGTCTCAGTCACATTTGAGTAAAATAATCCTATTTCTGTAAATGTCATAGGATCTTTTTTTTAAAGATATTTTATTTTCACGGACCCCTTGCAATTACACCACGGACCACTAGGGGTCCGCGGACCCCCGGTTGAGAAACACTGGCTTAGAGGAGTGATGAAAGTTTCTCCCGTCCGTGTCCGCATGAACCGACTCGACTTTGTCCGCGGCGTTTGTTGTTCCGTGCGCCGTACGCGGCAGGACACACGCCGTCTCGGCGCAACACCGCCATCTTGTGTGAAAGAAGCACGGGCGCGTCTCCGCTTCTCAAAGCGCGTCGTCTTGACTCCGGCGTGACATCACTTCCGGCATATGATTTTCCCCGGGAAGGAGATTTGGCGCGCGGAACGGTCTGTTTGCGTTGACCCGTTGTGTGTAAGAGACGGGGTCGAAAGTTGTTAATAAGACGCGCCGTGAGGAACATTTAGAAATGGCCCCAGTGTCGAACCCGGCTAAAGACTCGGATAACCTCGACGACGGTGAGTTTGTTTTCTTGCCGAGTGCGCCTCGTAGCTAGGAAGCTACTTAACTTAGCTTACACGTTCCGCCTCGGTACTGAAAACGGGGTCTTGGTGGACGCCGGCCCTCTGGATATTGTCGTCAAATGTCGGCTAGCATTGGGCGTATTGCCGCTAAGGTGTAGAAGAGGGAACCTGATGGAGTGTGATCTTGGGTGTTGTACGCTAAAGCCGCCACACGTCTGTCGACTCGTTTCGACGCCAACGCGCAGTAAGGTTAACCAGGGAAGACGAAAGGTAGCTTCCGCCCCCCCCCCCCCCCGCTGCGGTTTCATCACAGGACATGTCGCTCTCCTCCTCTCAGGTGATGCTGCAGACGACACCTGTGGTCTGGCCGTGTCCCGCTCCAGGCGGATCAAGAGGGAGAAAGTGGGAAGGAAGTCCGCACTGGAGCAGCTCAGGAAAGCCAAGCTGGGACAGAAGATCAAGTACGAGGTGAGTGTCCAGCTTTCTCGATGTGTGCTGGCTACGTGCGCGTTCATGTGTCCCAGTGCACAGTGCTCTACCCCTGGCCAGTAAATTTGAAGCTCTCCTCGTTCATATCCTAACTTGCCTTGGGTCAAACGATGCCACTCTCCTTTCCTGTGTCCAACTTTGGTGTCAAGTTTAACCCTCGTCTCTCCACCCAAGACCGTATGTGTCCTAGTTTCCTTTGACTGCTGATACGCATCTCAAAACTTCCACTCTAATCACCGTGTGACTGAAAGAGGCTCCCTCATGCTTTTGTCTCCTTAAGGCTACACTACTGCTTCCTCAGTGGGATTTCTGGCAGGAGTGTTCTCAGGGTTCATAATAGTGCATTCAAAATAGCGAAGGACTCTGATAAGTCCTCCACTCCCTGTACTGACTCCTAGTTTGCAAGATTAAAATTAGACTTAAGTTGTGACTTTTTTGTTTCTATAATACACCCCCATACCTTGAGGAGCTGCTCATTCATGGGAAAAAAAACACAGTTTGGGCAAGAAATATTTGAAGTGAATTTAATAATAATCATTACATTTATATAGTGCTTTTCTAGACACCCAAAGCACTTTATATCGAAGGGGATAACTCACTTCAACCACCACCAATGCGTAGCACCCACCTGGGTGATGCACAGCAGCCATTTCACGCCAGAACGCTCACCACACATCAGCTTGAGGTGGAGAGGGAGGAATTATTGAGCCAAATACATGGGGGGGGGTGATTAGGTAGCCAGATGAAGAGAGCCAGGTGGGGAATTTTGCCAGGACACCAGGGAACCCCCTACTCTTTGCGATAAGTGCCATGGGATCTTTAATGACCACAGTGAGTCAGGACCTCGATTTAACATCTCAACCGAAAGACGGCATCTCCTACAGCACAGTGTCCCTGTCACTGCACTGGGGCATTGGGATTTTGATATTTGTTGTTTTTATTAGTACCAGAGGGAAGACTGTCCCCTACTGGCCCACCAACACCACTTCCGGCAGCAACTCAGTTTTCCTGGGAGGTTTCCCATCCAAGCACTAGCCAAGCCCATACCTGCTTAGCTTCCATCATTTGGCAGAGCCAGGGTACATGTTGGTATGGCTGCCGGCAATAATAATGTTAGAATAGAACAACAGAAACTCATTAGAACCAACAAACATCAGGTGTGGTGTGTATCAAACATACTGGACAGATAAGGGCCAATATATTGAAAATTAACAAACAGCTGACAGTTTTCTCTTAAATAATAAAGATATTTTTGTTCTGTTTGACAAGTCCCTGACAGTCATCTAGGAAGGAGGTTCTGTTGGTTTCAGCAGAAGCAGTCTAGGTCATGGATCAGAACCAGACCAGTTTGAAGTTCAGTCCAACTAGAGAGATTACAGAGAACCACCTTACTGAAAATTTGATTTACGATATTTGGAACAGCATGCTTAGAATCAACAGGACTGTTAGAATAATGATGTGAGAGTTCAAGGACTGAAATAGGCTTTGTGCACCTATTTGGATCACATCTGTCTGAATTGACCAGTTTCAGTAACGCTTTGCAAAAGATCTTAACTGCTGCTGTATGAGCTATGCTTGTATGCTGAAATTAAAGTTTTAAATTACAATTGAGTTTAACATTTAATTCCTAGAATGAAAGGCATGTGCTGTTGCTGCCATTTACTAATTGCCCCATGCTTTTCCAGTTAGTTACAGTCAAATACTGTTTTTGTTTACCAGGTGGATGAGATTGCCAGTGTGTATGAGGAGGTGGATGAAGACCAGTACTCCAAGATGGTGCAGGAAAGACAAGATGATGACTGGATTATTGATGATGGTGAGTCTTAATCATGGGGCTGGACAGACAAACTGACCAATATTAACCCAGCGCTCTTGTCTTATTACTCTGCTACTGTTATCCACTGTTGAATTTTCTTGATAGAGCAGATATGCTTGTTGAGCATCTGTATCAATATTATTGAGACTAATTGTTTGCTTGTCTCATTTTTTTCCCCCCTCTGTCTTCCCACTCTCTCCCAGATGGAACAGGGTATGTGGAAGATGGACGAGAAATCTTCGATGACGAACTAGAGGATGATATAGTAGAAAAGGGCAAAGGTAAATATATCAGTACTGTGTTAGGCAGCGGTATATGCCTATTTTTCGTAGGGCAGTAGTCAATCAGGAGGTAGAGCAGGTTGTCTGGTAACTAGAGGGTTTCTGGTTCGATCCGCTGCTCTTCCTGTCGAGGTGTCCCTGAGCAAGACACCTAACCCATAACTGCTCCTGATGAACTGGTTGTTACATTGCATGGTTGACAATGCCATCAGGATGTGTGTGTGTGTTGGGTGGGTGAATGAGGCATTAATTGTAAAGTGCTTTGAGTGGCTGTTGCAGCTAGAAAAGTGCTATATAAACTGTAGTCCATTTATTTTTAAAAGTGAGCCCATATTTAATTGGTTGAGTGTACTATCATGGGTTCGTCTAACAGGAGTGAATGTGTGTCTGCTGTTCTGATACAATAATTTCTGTGTGTTTGCAGGTAAAGCAGGGGCAAAAGGAGTGGAATCTAAGAAGAATGTGAAGAGAGCTGTTGTAGCAAAACCCAACAGCATCAAGACCATGTTCATGAACAGCAATGTCAAGAAACCTGCGGAGGTGAGAGCTTGTTGGTATCTCTGACCAGTTACTGCTATTCGTCCGTCGCAGCGACGAAGACCATCTAGTCATCCTGTGATGGATGACTGATGACTTGCGCGATGATTAAAGTGAGGAAGAGTTGCACATCATCAACCCCACTCTCGTCCGAGACCACCTACTACCAGTGGCAAGACTAAGCGGGATGACTGGCAATGGAGACAGATGCAGATTTTTCCTCAAGATTTCTCCCCGAAGCCTTACCTGTAGACAAGTATACTCGCAAGGCAGCGGAGATTTTAGAATTTTCCTTCTCCTAGATGAACTGCCTGACAAGGCTAATGAGTCTCATCTACCTGGACCAGTTACTGACCAGCTACTATGTGCCAGTCATATCCTGAAGAATGCCCTGTACATGTCTGCAGTTTGTCACCCCAAACAAGTTTTAGTCGTCTGATTCTTTATCATTGCAGTTTGCCATATGGTTTTGGTTTTTTTTTTTTTGGGACATATTTGAAAGAATTTTCAGATGAACAGAAGTAATGTTTAAGTATAAAAAATATGTATGTGCCCTGTTTCTTTCTGTTTTTCCTGATGTCTTCTGCTGACCATGCTTGTGTTTCTGTCTTGCAGAAGGATGTGGACCTGTCCAAAGATGACCTACTGGGAGACATTTTACAGGACCTGCACTCTGAGGTCAGTTGCTCACCATCTAGAAAATGTGGACACGGTTAGTTAGTTTTAGGGCTACATAGGAGGGGACATAATGATGTTCACAAAGAGGATGTGCTAGGTGAGGGACAAACACGGCGACTTACACACTCATCTACTTATGATAAGCCCACACTGTAGCTTACCTATTTTATATCAGTGGGGAACCAAACTTATACATCTGTTGTTTTTTGTTCAGCTGTCTTTATGTAAGCTAGGTCAAGCTAGCTGACATATAGAACTCTGTCAACAGGCTGTAAAATGGTAAGAATTGATTATTTTGTAGTGATTCCAGCCATAGAGAGAGTTAGCTCTATCTTCCAGTTATCCAGATGGTTCTAATAGTCAGTCGTTAATGTGGTGTTCCCCCGTGTTTTAATAATTGGTTGTTGACAGTCACAATGCCTTCTGTATTTCCTGTCCATTTTATCACTTGTGCTGTATTTCACATCTATTTTTAAAATAATCCTCTTGAAATCTTTATCTCTTAACATTGATAGAAACCATTCCTTCTGACCCCTCCACCAGTGGTCACTCTGAAGAAAAAGAAATCCCTTGGATCTCCCATGAACCCATTCTCTATCAAACCTCCAGCTGCCAAGGTACCCCATCCCAGATTGCACAGGACAGTTACTACTGTATGTCATCAAATTAATGGTTTTGTGTGTAATAGTTGCAACATTTAAAAACAAAAAATGAAACTGTTAGGATTGCAGGAGTGATAAAATTTTGGTTTCCTGAGCTGAAAAAGATGTCAGCAAGAAGACATTTGTCTTCATGAAAATGCTGAACCATAGGTATTGAAAAGTGAATTACAATTCAGAGTGGGAGCTTTTGTTTGAACGGACCTGCAAACTATATCACTGAGCAAATTGTAACAGATTTCACCAAAGATGTCTCCTCTCTCATGTCAGGAGTCCCCCTCCATTGTAGGATCAAAGAGCAAAATGACCAAGACATCTGCTCACCCTCTTTTCTCTGTACCTGCCCCTCCTGTGGAGAGGAAGAAATTGCAAATAGAGGAGCTTGAAGAAGAGGAGGGTGAGAATGAAACTAAACTCTGATATGTGCAGTTATCACTGTCTTTCTCTGACCTGATAGACACAGTTTTCAATTTTCCAAATGTTTCATTTTTATCTTTCATCCATTTTTTTTTCTTTCAAACTTCATGGATACATAAACTAAAAGTGACTTTACTATCACCAACTCTAAACGTGTTGTGCAGTGAATGATGTCATGGCATTGGATGACTTTGACTTTGACGAGCCAATGGATGTGGGACTACAGGAGGAGGAGAAGAGACTGCCACTTAAAGAAGAGGCTCAGCCAGAACCAGAACCCAAAGAATCAGCGGAAGCCACAGTCAAAGTGGAGCCTAAGCCAGAACCCAAGGACCCTGACCTACTGTGAGTCTGTCATCAGCTGTGGGAATTTACTGCCACCTTTATGGGATCAGGGATGAGTTTTGTTTTTTTTTTCTCCAGTGTTTTCCACACAGATTTTACTTGGGTAAAGTCTATGTGTGGAAAATATTAACGGTTGCCAAAGTATATTTGGTGATCCGTATTAGTATTTTCCATTTTTATTTATTTTCTTATCCGTCTAAGAATGACGCCACCCACAATCGATTAACTAGTGGACAATCTCCCTTCGCTCTACCCCTCCTGTACCTGTTAGTTCTGCTATTGTGAGAAGGGTCTACTGACAGTCTCGCACATGCTCTGCAGAGAAACAGAGAGAGAGAGAGAGAGAGATGTTCTCTGGTATTATGTTAGAAGAGGCGGCCCATGGAAAGCAACTCTTTTTCTCCTTCTCGTGTAATTGTTCTCTGACTTTGGTAGTATCTTCGAATTCTATGAAAGAAAGCGGCAACTCAACCCAGGAGTGTAGTCAGCACACATAACTTGGGCATTGCACAACATGCAGCAAAGTTGTCTTGGTTAAATATAAGAAAGATTATAATTTCTTTTCTTTTCGGGCTATAGCAGTTAGAAAGACTAGTCTAACTTTAGTTAAGGTTAGACTACCAATTTTTCATGCATTTACTCAGCAGGGTAGGTGAGTTTTATCTTTCTTTCAGCACTAAATATAGTTTGCATCTAATTTCTGTATAGTTAATTTAAAGCCAAGTGTCTGTTTTTCATCAGTTTTTCAGGTCAAAATTGACCTGAGAAACGGATCGAAAGGGGAGGGAGCACCAGGCTGCATGTCTGCAAATATTGATAAATGGACGGGCACCAGAGGTGTTCCCATATGCATAGGTGTTGGAGCTCTGACAAACCTAGAAAGATTAAGTGCTCTGACAAACAATGCCATCTTTGTACACACTAAAGTGTTTTTTTTTTTTTTACTTTGTCTTAACCATCCCCTCCATCTACCCATGTGGGTAGATGGAGGGGATGGTTAGGGGGGGTTGGAGCTGTGAAAAACATTCTGTGAAATTAATAGAAATAGCCAATAAATCAAAATATTGTGGTAAAGATTACACATGGTTGTTTGTCACATGTAATAGACCATTTTTGTGCCGGCAGGTAATGGCGGCCCTGTCCATCGGGTACTGCCACAAATATATTTCAGGCCTGTGGGCAACACTGTTTTCATTTAATTTTGTCTTGTAGGGTGAAATTATAGAAATCTGCAGACTGAAAGAGCATAGAAGCTTTACAGTGTGAAGAATCTAAGAAAATATAATTTGATGAGATCAGGAAAAAGAGACTGAGACTTTAGTCTTGAAGGAGAGATTGTGCTTCCTGGGAAAATGAAAATGCAGTTAATTTGGTTCTGCTGCTTTTAATCTCTTTGTGGAGCAAACTTGCTAGGAGGTAACATGTTTGACATCTCTGATTTATGTATATGAAAGGTATGTCATAGCCCTTCACTAAAAAGGTAGCTGTCAGATTTTATTGGTTTCCCAGGTCGAAAATGGCCAACAGTTTATCAATAAAGGGTTTTCGAACAGCACACTTTGAGACTGAAAGATCAAATTACCCAAATGGAAGTGACAAAAAGATGAAAAAAATGTTGCAATACTGCAGCTTTAGCAGAATCAAAGTGAACTTAGATTAAATTATGCCATTGCCAATGTTTCCATGAGAAGCTTAAGGATTTCATGATCATTATTGCTTAATACATGTAATGATTCGGTTTTTTTTAAAATTATTATTTAATTTTTTTAACTTTCGCCATCTGTGGAGAATCCCTCTCTTTTCCAGCAAAAGGATGCCTTGTTTTTAATTCTTTGTTTTAACTGATTTTATTTCTGGCGTTTTAAAAGTCCCTGTTTTAATTTTCCAAGTCCATCCCTCCATTCTCTTCCAGGTCCAGGAAGATTGGAAGCTCATGGGGACAGGAGGAGGACAGGGTCAGTGAGGCCCCAGCAGAAGTGCAGGTGGACTCAAGCAAGCTCCCGTTGGTTGAGGGGCCAGACGGAGAGCAAATGTTCCGTTTCTATTGGCTGGATGCCTTTGAAGACCAATACAACCAACCAGGTAAGGCAAATTCCCATCTTTCTTAAAGTGTCAAATGCACCAGAGTTAGATTATAAGGAATACTCCATACTTAAGGCAGTAGTCCTTCCAGAAGTATTGCCTTAAGTAAGCAGACTCGTCACCCTCATCAGACTCATCTCTGAGGGTAACAAGTCTGCTTACAAATGGGAAGTGGACCACCTGGCTTCCTGATGCAGCCAGAACCTGGCTTTAGCTCCAAACCCCATGAAGACAGTGGAGATGGTGCTGGACTTCAGAAGAAGCCAAGCCCTGCCCTGCCCACAAGGACAGTTTCTTCACTGTTGCAGTTGGACTAATCATCAGGCCCCCTGTCGCCCAGACAGTCATTCTCCCACAAAAAACATGTATATTTTGCGATGTGTATATGAAATTGTGCTTTTACTTTACTTGCTACTGTTCATATTTTTTACATCTATTTTTAGTGTGTGTTTGTGTGTGTGTGTGTGTGTGTGCGTGCGTGTGTGCATGTGTTTATATACGTGTGTATATGTAACACAATTTGTTTATTTAAGACTGTACTTTTCTTGTATTCTTAATCACACCAACAACGCCAAGTAAAATTTCTACTGCATGTAATGCACATGCCAATAAAAGTCTTCATGATTCTGATTCAGAGGAGGATCTAGGCAACACCTCTGGATCCCTTTTAATATTCAGAAAATGGGCACAGAAATTTTGAAATATTTGTTTGTGGCCCTAGGTGTGGTGTACCTTTTTGGGAAGGTGTGGATTGAGTCCGCCAAAGCTCATGTCAGCTGCTGTGTGGCCGTCAAGAATATAGAGAGAACCGTGTACTTCCTGCCTCGTGAAAATGTGAGTTTCTTGCCATCTGACACATGACTGACAGTTTCCTTCTGATACGGGAATTCATCATTTGTCTGAGTGGCAAGCAGGCTGCAATATAATGTAAATCAAAATGATCAAATTTACTCCCCAGGGCTCTACAGTGCGAGTATTTCACTTGCATTTGCCCCTAAAAATACATATGTGCCAACTAGAAAAATAATTTACGAGCACAGTGTGCGAGTAATGGTCTTTTCAGATGGTAAGCGACACTCCGCCTGCGTACCCGCTTGGATCCGCGGGGTTTCACGGCGCTCCTCATGTGAATTATAGACAGGCAGACAAGCACTCCACGAGTAAACGCCAGGTGCCCCACGCATGGTAACCATGGAAACAGCTTCTGTGCACCACTGTACTCCTGCCAGTACAACCGTAGTTACCTTAGAGGCTAGAGCAACATATTAAAATATATCTTCTAGAAATAGTTTATAACTAAATAACATAACTACTAAGTTTCAAATTAGTTCAGTTAGTTAGTTTACTTGTGCGTTGAATTTGATCATGCATCGATGCTCTGCCATGCAAAAGCCCTCCTGTTTATGTCCCGATAACTTCAGAAAACACTTATCTAGTATATCTCAGGGAACTCACACACGCCAAGAATCAGTCTCTCGTCCATTTTGTGGGGTGACACCGCACATAGAAAAAAGTTCAAGACAACTCCACCCTGGCTGCGGGCGGGTGTGTGCGTTAGACGAGCACGACTGTGACACAGGATTGTGCCCGCTTGTCGCTCCGCCTGACAGATTGTCCTTGCCTCCATACCAGCCTGCTCACTTCTCACTGAAAATGAATTACTTAGGCGCGTCAAATCACTCCCCATCTGAAAAGACATTAAAACCTACCATGACCCCCCCCCCTGCTGCTAATCATTCAAAAACTACAAGTCCCACATTCCAAAAGCTACAATGTGCCAATCACAGTAGTTTTCTGTGAGAGTAAGTAAGTACATCTGTTGCCATCTTATAATGCTGTGATTGCAACTATTCATCAATCTTCTGTGAATAGTACACATGGCCATTGTAACTTTAGTTAATGGTCACACCCATATTTGCATATGAAACCGACCATTGGTTTTGGTCATGATGCAACTGTATTGTTTATAAGGGTGGGGATACCTTCAGTCAGCTGAGATCGATGAAGACACTTAGATGAGTGATGAAACGTTTCTCTCAATAAATGTCCAAATGAACTGATTCAACTTTTGGGATTTCCTTACCTGGATTATTGAGCATGCATCAAGACTCTTCAAAGTTGTTTCAGTTGTTCATTGTTAAAAAGAACTTTCAGAGGTTTTAAAAAGCTCTTGCAGTATTTTCTTTAAAAAGCTGTTTCAGCATTTAAGTGTTTTAAAAAGCTATGTCAATGTTTTCAGTAGTTTAAGGCCCATGCCTAGTGTCAAGATACTAGGGTCTTCCACTTTCATAGTCCTCCACTGGTTTTCACAAAATAATTGCACATAAGGAGAAGGTGCGCACACACACGAGCAGTAAAAAAATGTATGTAATCAATTGTTAATGAACTGTGTTACTTGAATATTTTTCACTGCCCCTAAATTTCTGTGTGTGCTCCCAGCACATGTACTCCTTGGGGAAAAAGTTAGCGTAGAGCCCTGCTCCCATTCCTGCTTTAGATTGTAGGGGACGTGTGAGATGGAAGTAATTTAGCTGTGATTGGCCTGAAAATATTGTACGATGGGACAGATTCGTTTCATGTGATTGAAACAGACGTTCTAATATTAACTCGAAGAGTGCACTCAGCAGAGTGCAGATCCCTGCCAGGCAGATCTCCCTCTCCTCCAGTGCTTGGAATTTTTAGGCGAAAAACCAGCTGAGGAGTTGGCACTCAGTTGCGGTATAAAATGGGTTTTTCAAAGGTTTTGAATAACTGCAACCACAAGAGGTCTCTGATCATACAGTCATAACTCTGCACAAAAATTATTAGGCTGACAGGCCCAGTAGTGTGCGAGATTAGCAGCAAGCAAATACATGCACACACAGACAGAAAAACCAGTGTTTTTCCTGCCATTATAAGACTTTTGCGCGGAGCCCAAGTTGATTGAACAGGAAACATGGAAATAAGTTTTTGATGTGCAGTGCTCAAGCCAAAAATATCTACCTTATAAAAACGTTTTGCCTGTCAGTCTGGATCCACAGCTTCCTAGGCGGACCCTCGCACGCATGCGGCCAAGTCTAATGTGAACTTGCACTTTCCAAAAAGATAAGGTTTGCTGTGCAGCCATTTTGGTCTAACCCTAGCCCTGTCTTTATTCTCATAGCATAATAAAGCTGGGTAAACAGTTTACGCTCGCACATGCACGACTCACACATACGGTTGACTCAGATTGGGCAGCGATAAGAATATGCAACACTTGTTTTGACTGCAACCTAGAGGAAGTTGTTCCTTTATAATGTTCACATTTTATGGATTATCAAAACTCTTAATAACTTTTGATCATGTCGCTGCCCGATCTGAGTCAAACATAGATGCGAGTTGTGCATGCGCGAGCGTAAACGGTTACCAACCTTTATTATATTATGAAAGTAGAGACATAGGTTATTATTTTGGTTCATCCAGTGTTCCTCCAGTTCTCCTGTGCTGAGATCAGCAATGAATGATTTGCTGACTTGAGAAATAGGATTGACTTCTCGTTTACTTTCAAGACTCATACATGATGTTTTGACACTGTTGCTGCCCAATCTAAGGCAACTGTAGATGAGGGTCACACATGCACACAGCTGACTTAGATCGGGCAACGACAGAGGGCAGTGTTGGTTGAGTGAGGTAGAGAGTGAATGAAGAGAGGGACCGATGGTAGCAAGAACAAACATTTTTCAAAGGTTTTTAATCACTGCAGCCATGAGAGGTTCTTGATCATACAGTCAAACTGTGCAAAAAAAGATTTTAGGCTGATAGACCCAGTATGCGAGATTAGCCGCGGACAGATGCACACACACAACCAAACCAAAGGTTGAAGGGTTGGGTTTTTATTGACATATGATGGTTGTTTTTCAAATGAAACTGACAAGATCTGGTTTTATTTCCAAATGGTCTTCTCTCATCCACTTTTCATCCCCTCATAACACGGCTAAAGTGTGCCATTTTTTATTTAATGGAGTAAAACAAAGAACTATTAGAGATTGTGTAAACACACATACTTTTTTTGTGCAATATCAAGTATATAGCCATCCTAAATTACCATGGACAAACGCTAATCCTGACACTGTACTGCATCACTCCTTGCCCTGAAAACCTATCATTGATGTTAACCTAATTGATTGGCTCTGTTTTGATTCACAGAAAGTGGACCCCAAGACTGGAGAGGTGTCAGACACACCGGTAGGAATGATGGATGTCTACCAGGAGTTCAACGAGCTCTCTGAGAAATTCAGGATCATGAAATTTAAGTCCAAGGTATGCAGTCACCCCCAACTGGGGCTTTTCATCAAGTCCATCTAATTTATATACAGTGCATCCGGAAAGTATTCACACCCCTTCACTTTCCCCACATTTTGTTATGTTACCGCCTTATTCCAAAATGGATTAAATTCCTTTTTTTTCTCATCAATCTACACACAATACCCCATAATGACAAAGTGAAAAAGGTTTTGTAGAAATTTTTGCAAATGTATTAAAAATAAAAAACTGAAATATTGCATGTACATAAGTATTCACACCCTTTGCTATGACACTCAAAATTGAGCTCAGGTTCATCCTGTTTCCGCTGTTCATCCTTGAGATGTTTCTACATCTTGATTGGAGTCCACCCGTAGTAAATTCAATTGATCGGACATGATTTGGAAAGGCACACACCTGTCTATATAAGGTCCCACTGTTGACAGTGCATGTCAGAGCAGAAACCAAGCCATGAAGTCAAAGCAATTTCTGTGGACCTCTGAGACAGAATTGTATTGAGGCATTTGCATTTTGCATTTAGGTTGTCTGTCGTGTCCGATGATGACAATCCTGCCTCTGTCACTTGTGAGTCTTCTTATGGCTGTAAAGCCCAATCCGCGATCCACAATGTCTGCCACAGACCGAACAGGTGAAATCACTGACTGGGGGTGTAGGTGTGGTACTGGCTTCATGTCTCTTCAGACGTCTTGTGGTCCGTCGATCACCACGGTCCTTCTCGAGGTTTTGCACCCCTTGTTGACAGAGCTGCCGCCAGATGGAGCGTTGGGCGGCAGTGTCTTCCAGCTGGCTCGGGTTCAGGCCGCACTTCTTTATGATGGTCTTCAGCTGGTCTTTGTACCGTTTTTTCTGGCCCCCTGCCAAGCGGCGGCCAAGATGTAGCTGGCCATACAGCACTTTACGCGGTAAGCGCTCCTTTGGCATCCTGATGATGTGACCGATCCATCGAAGTTGGTGCTGGGTGACGGTAGCCTCCATGCTGATGCAGTTGGTCTTGCGGAGTATTTCAGTATGGGGCACTCGGTCACGCCAGGTTATCATCAGGATGCATTGTAGGCATCTGATGTGGAAGGCCTCAAGCATCCCGAGGTGGTGGCTGTACAGGGTCCACGCCTCACAGCTGTAGAGGAGAGTCGTGATGACAACTGCCAAGTAGACAGATATTTTGGTGTGGAGGTTGAGGTCTTTGTTTTGAAAGACCCTTCTCCTAAGTCTGCCAAAAGAGGATGACGCTTGTTTAATCCGGTTTTGTATCTCCCTGTCGATGCTGCAGTCGTCAGAGAGGAAGCTGCCCAGGTATTTGAAGGATTCCGCTGTTGCAAGTGGTTTGTTCCATGTTGCCAGTTTAAAGGGAATTATTTTCTTTCTTTTATTTCGACGGCAGAGTGGAATGTCCCGATAGGTGCGGTAACCTATCCAGGATGTTTTGAGTGGGCAATGTTTAGGCCACCTTTTCTTGGCCCCTCCCCAGTTGGGGTGAGCAGTGTGGCTCCTAAATAGGGTTGCTCAGACACACAGGGGTCTGCTGAGAGCAGCTGCCACTCAAACCCAGCTGCTGGCGACCATGAATAGCCCTGTGCCGCTGGCATGCAGGGGTCTGATTAGGAGCTTCCAGTGCATTCATACCTGCTCCCGTCACCAGACACCCCATCACCGCCAGACTTTGATCAATATTCCGGTTGCTGGTCTCACCGAGGCAGAGGTGGATACCTGCGCAAAGAGATTATTTACAGTGCTGCTGGGGGTGCGCATGTCCCAGCAGCACTTCTTCACTGTGAGAGGGTGGGATCCGGTGGCAAGGGGGGCCCAAGATGACCAGCACTCTTCCACAGCTGCAGGAGGCTGCCGGAGCTCCAGTACGTCAGAGGACCGCCTATCGTGCGCCGCCATGCACGTTGCTTTTCTCTCAGGGTGTGCTCCCCTAGCCTTTGTCGTCCTACACTTACCCACAAGGCAGTGGGACAGTGGTTGGTCAATGCCAGGGCGTATCCACTTCACATGGGCCTGCGCATTAGACCTCTGGGGACCACTGTAGCTCCGAGATCCCCTACAGTTTAGCCAGGGACCGCAAGGTACCCAGTTACCGTGTGTGGCCACGAGGAGGCACTGCAGGAGTCTTGGCGGTAGAGAGGCTATGTACTGGCAGGGGAGACTTACGCACTCGGCTCCTCTTTTCACCCCCGCAAAGAGGGCTAGCCGGCGGCAGTAGCTGAGAGCAGAGAGCAGCAAGCAGAAGCAGCATGCAGCATGCACCAACTACAAGCACTACTACCCCAGTATTACTGCACTGACGCATCACACACGCCCTGTGCTGCACACACACACTATCGAGGCACAGATCTGGGGAAGGATACAAAAAAAAATGTCTACAGCTTTGAAAGTCCCGAAGAACACAGTGGTCTCCATCATTCGTAAATGGAAGAAGTTTGGATCCACCAGGACTCTTCCTAGAGCTGGCTGCCCAGCCAAACTGAGCAATCGGGGGAGAAGGGCCTTGGTCAGGGAGGTGACCAAGAACCCGATGGTCACTCTGACAGAGCTCCAGCGTTCCTCTGTGGAGATGGGAGAACCTTCCAGAAGGACAACCATCTCTGCAGCACTCCATCAATCAGGCCTTTATGGTAGAGTGGCCAGACGGAAGCCTCTGCTCAGTAAAAGGCACATGACAGCCCGCTTGGAGTTTGCCAGAAAGCACCTAAAGGACTCTCAGACCATGAGAAACAAGATTCTCTGGTCTGATGAAACCAAGATTGAACTCTTTGGCCTGAATGCCAAACGTCACGTCTGGAGGAAACCAGGCACCTCTCATCACCTTGCTAATACCATCCCTACAGTGAAGCATGGTGGTGGCAGCATCATGCTGTGGAGATGTTCTTCAGCGGCAGGAACTGGGAGACTAGTCAGGATTGAGGGAAAGATGAATGGAGCAAAGTACAGAGAGATCCTTGATGAAAACCTGCTCCAGAGCGCTCAGGACCTCAGACTGGGGCGAAGGTTTACCTTTCAACATGACAACGACCCTAAGCACACAGCCAAGACAACGAAAGAGTGGCTTCGGGACAAGTCTGTGAATGTTCTTGAGTGGCCCAGCCAGAGCCCAGACTTGAACCCCATTGAACATCTCTGGAAAGACCTGAAAATAGCTGTGCAGCGACGCTCCCCATCTAACCTTACAGAGCTCGAGAGGATCTGCAGAGAAGAAATGGAGAAATACCCCAAATATAGGTGTACCAAGCTTGTAGCTTCATACCCAAGAAGACTTGAGGCTGTAATCACTGCCAATGGTGCCTCAACCAAGTGCTGAGTAAAGGGTGTGAATACTTATGTACATGCAATATTTCAGTTTTCTATTTTTAATAAATTTCTACAAAACCTTTTTTGCTTTTTCATTATGGGGTATTGTGTGTAGATTGATGAGAAAAAAAGGAATTTAATCCATTTTGGAATAAGGCCGTAACATAACAAAATGTGGGGAAAGTGAAGGGGTGTGAATACTTACCGGATGCACTGTATCTAACCCTAACGCTCACATAGCTTTCTTACAGCTGAACAATGGCAGGCCTGAAATATTCTTTAGTGGTTCTCTGTTTGGTCACTCCCATCTGTGTAGAAAGTGGAGAAAAACTATGCCTTTGAAATTCCTGATGTGCCCACCCAGTGCGAGTACCTGGAAGTCAGATATTCTGTGAGTACCATGCACACATTTGTCTTACATGAGTACGTCCACACACACACACACACACACACACACACACACACACACACACACACACACACACACACACACACACACACACACACACACACACACACTCACTCACTCACTCATGGTTTTAAAGAAAGTAGCTAGATGGGAGTGTTATTGGTCACCTTTTCTTGCTTTACTTCAGGCAGAGTTCCCTGCCCTGCCCTCTGACCTGAAGGGGGCGACCTTCTCCCATGTGTTTGGTACCAACACCTCCAGTCTGGAGCAGTTCCTCCTGAGCAGGAAAATCAAAGGGCCCTGCTGGCTTGACATCAAGACACCACGTAAGAATGACAATGGATTTGTATGTATATTTATCAAGGATGATAAATTGGTCTGAGTTGTAAACAAAAACTTGTCACCAGGAAAAAAAAAAAAAATGAAAAGACAGGTTGGAGAAAAAGCCCTCTGAGACAGGCATGTCAGACAGCTGTTTTGTCATTAATCACAACTGCAAACTGTCATAATTTGTTTGCATTTTGTATATTTATTAGTTTTTCCAAACTGTAGTTTTCTGAATCATGAATATATTTGTCAGTAGGAAACTTGACAAAGAAAGGTAATTTGACAAATCATCACCAATTGGCTGACGATATGTATTTATGTCCATTTCCGATGGAGTGCTCCATAAGTTTTGACGATAATTCTTAATGAGGTTTTCGCTGCTGAATATTTTGATAGCAGTATGAATGGCAATACATACAAATACTAATATAACAACAGTAAAACTTAGATAACCCCAGGCGGCATGGCTCCAGGAGGTAGAACGGGTCATCTAGTAATGGAAGGTTGCTGGTTCACTCCCCGGCTCCACTAGAGAGCATGTCGAAGTGTCCTTGAGCAAGACACTGCACTGCCATCAGTGTATGAATGTGTGTGAATGTGAGACATACATTGTAAAGCTTTTTGAGTGGTCGGTAGACTAGAAAAGCATCATCTAAATGCAGACCATTTAGCTTTCCATTTAACCCCTAACACTAATCTACTGCTATTATTACTACTTTTGGCTGCTCCCGTTAGGGGTCGCCACAGCAGATCATCCGTTTCCATCTCTTCCTGCCCTCTGCATCTTCCTCTGTCACACCATGTCCTCTCTCACCACATCCATAAACCTCCTCTTTGGCCTTCCTCTTTTCCTCTTCCCTGGCAGCTCCATATTCAGCGTCCTTGTCCCAATATAATCCAGTGTCTCTCCTCCACATATGTCCAAACCATCTCAATCTTGCCTCTCCTGCTTTGTCTCCAAACTGTCCAACCTGAGCTGTCCCTCTGATATACTTTTTCCTAATCCTGTCCTTCGTCACTCCCAATGAAAATCTTAGTATCTTCAACTCTGCCACCTCCAGCTCCACCTCCTGTCTTTTCCTCAGTGCCGCTATCTCCAAACCATAAAACATAGCTGGTCTCACAACCATCTTGTAAACCTTCCCTTTAACTCTTGCCAACCCCTAACACTGATGACTGGCAATAAACGATATATAACTCCAACCCTAACAAACAAAGTTTCGCCTGTGTAAATTTGTTTAGCACAAATTATTTTTAGATGTATACTAGGAACAGTTGCAGATGGGGCCATGTATTGGCAAGAATTTGATGATACAATTTCTTTAATGTTTAAGTGTCACAGTTCATTGTATTGTGCTGTATATTATACAACAAACACTGTAGCATACAGCAATATTTTGTCAAAATTTTAGAAAAGTCATAAAGAAAACACCTCAACATGCATCAAATCAGAGTAATCAGAATCATAGCTAGTGTGGTGCCTGCAATGCCTGTTTGTTGTGGTTCTGTGCAGTCCTGTTACAATACCATTCTGAAATCTGAATCAATATGGCACCTGCTATCGAGCGCTCAGAGATGGAAACTACACAATGAAGTAGTGCCGCTGCCACATCTGTGCATATTCTCAAGAATTGATGCAGTGTTTTTGAAAATTGATACACTATTCATCCATCCATTCATTATCCGAACCGCTTATCCTGCTCTCAGGGTCGCGGAGATGCTGGAGCCTATCCCAGCAGTCATTGGGCGGCAGGCGGGGAGACACCCTGGACAGACTGCCAGGCTGTCACACAGGGCCGACAATGATACAACATTGTGATATTCAATTATATCAATATTTTTTCCATTTCTAGTATAAATAAAATAATAATAATAAATAATATATATATATATATTTAAATATGTGTGTGTGTGTGTGTGTATAAATTTGTATTATTGAAACCTCTTGTAAAAGAAATGAAAGTAGCCATTATTACACCTTGGGCTTAGGGTTTTTGTTTTTTTTCCCCCTCCCCTTCCCTACACACCTCTGGAGCATCGCTGGTCTAACCTGCCCTCTGTATTTCTCATAGAACTGAGCAGTCAATCAGTCAGCTGGTGTAAGGTGGAAGCTGTGGCCTTAAGGAGTGACCTGGTCACAATAGTCAAAGACCTGTCACCTCCACCGCTCACCGTCATGTGCATCAGCCTCAAGACTGTCCAGAATCCCAAGACACACCACAACGAGGTAAGAGCAAACTCTTAGAACATAACAACAGATAGGCGCAAACACTGGTATACAGTAACATTGTTTTGCCACACATGGCTATAATTTTTTTTCTTTCTCAAATATTTTTGAGAAAGAAAAAACTTATTTGTTGTTATGAAAACCCATAACATTTATTTATTCCATAATCTACATTGTTAGAGAAACGGACAGATGGATAGCTTGATTGGTGGATGGAGATTGACACAATCTATAATTCATTAATTTTGGGGAAATTCAGCTATCAGCAGCAACTGGAAACAAATTAACATGGCTTATGCTCCTAAAAATGACAGTAATTTTTAAAAAGCCTGACGTTTTCATACCTTTTAGGAAAGAACGTATGATCATTTTAGTTCTGGGTAAGTAAGTATAAAATATCAATAAAGGAATATTTTCTTTGTCTGCAGCTAGTGTCCCTGGCTGCACTGGTCCATTATCAGTTTCATCTGGACAAAGCCCCACCACAGCCTCCCTACCAGACCCATTTCTGTGGTGAGTGGTACACAGGGGAGAGGGTTTCAGAGACATGAGATGACAGACAGTGAAATTATGATTTAGTGGTAGTTTAGAAAATATGCAAGGCATTGGTAGTTGGGCTTTTAAGGAGTTTAGATAATGAGTTTTTGGTGATCATTTTACAACATACAACTCATCTACCTTGATCAGTTAAGGACCTTAAATTGCAGATGTAGTTTGCTGCTCTGGGACCCAAGCTTATAAAATTACATTAACACTCTTAGTGGGGACTCAGCAAAGGTAATCCAGAACTCTAGGTTACTAAAGAGAGTATTACAGAATAAAAAGGAGGAAATCTTGTAACTCCACTTGGATACTGTTCATGCTCAGTTTCAGCAGTGTGATGAAATGTGGTCTTTTGTTGTCTTTCAGTGGTCAGTAAACCAAATGACTGCATCTTCCCCTTTGACTTCAAAGAGGCAGTAAAAAAGAAGGTGAGTAACCTCACAGGTGTAGACAGACCTCAGTTTTCTTTAGGTGTCTAGTTTTATGTTCAAGGAAATCAACTGGGAGAACTAATGTGGACACTTTAAGTCAGTAGTGATACCGGTATTTCCACTAGGAATTTTGTAGTTGTCCAATGTGAGGTGGTGTGGTGGCATCTCGTATTGGAAATGCCACAGGTTTGAGTGTCACATACTCAAAGTGTGTTGAATTTGGTAACCTAAGACTTATATAATTCCTTGAATCCTGGTAAGTACAATTACTGCCGGGCTATGTTGGCAAAAATCAGTGTAACTGTATTTGATGGATGGTGATGATGGATTACATTTATATAGTGCTTTATCTAGACACCCAAAGCACTTTACAGTGAAGGGAGGAAACTCACCTGAACCACCACAAATGTGTAGCACCCACTTGGGTGATGATGCTGCCATTTCGTGCCAAAACGCTCACCACACATCAGCTTGAGGTGGAGAGGCCGGAATCGCTGAGTGAATCACATGGAGGGATGATTAGGTGGCCGGATGGAGAGAGCCAGGTTGGGAATTTTGCCGGGACACTGGGGGACCCCCTACTTTTTGCAACAAGTGCCGTGGGATCTTTAATGACCACAGTGAGTCAGGACCTCGTTTTAATGTCTCATCCGAAGGACGGAATTTGTCCAGTATAACAAGGTATCGTGGTATTGAAGGTACACTTCACAATGGAAAAGATAATTACTGCTCTGGTCTGAATGGATTCCATCCTATCTCTAGTTATATCGGTGGTTTTTTAAAGTGGGGATGTAACAAGTGAGTATGGGAGAATTACGCGACTCCATGCTCATATGTTAGCTTCCTTTGTGACCTCACCTGCAACAAATAGAGGACGTTTTTTGCTGAGTGCGACTTGTACTCCGGTGCAACTTGTAGTCCGGGAAATACGGTAGATGATTTCAATGTGAACTTGACCTGTTTTTATGGTTGTATGTAACTACTACCATCTCCGTGAATGAACACTATATCACGTTTTCATTGATAGATGCTGTTTGTACATAGAAGTTTGAGAGAATATTGCAGAAAGTTTAAATTGAAAAGTGGGGGCAGATTAGGAACAAAAATCAGCCCTGGAATTTACATGACAGCAGCCCCTGTATTTGTCCAAATTGGCATATAACAATAGTATGTCAACCAACTGATGGGTCAGTCAGTGGAAAAAAAATGGGGCCACGATAGTCAACACAGAAACCAGTTACAAGAAAACAGCTTAACATAGCTTGATGTATGAAAACAGTATCCAAAATACTGCGGTTTCATCCAACTATTGAGGTCTGTGGCTTTCACCATATTAGTTGTTTTATCTGTGTCAGTTTTTTTAAATCCAAAATGGCACCAAACAAACGAAATAGCATATACCACCTTATGCTAGGTACAATGGTTTGACTGATTTATTTTCTTATAAGAAAAACAGAGCATAGTTCTGCTGTTTCTGACATGTCATACAGACCTAAACACAGCGTCCTTTTTATTCAGCAACATTGGTCTTATATCAGTAGATAGTGAAAGGGTTTTTAAAATCTTACATTTAACTTGATGAAACTTGCAGACTCCCTGGATTAGATTGAGAATGGTGTACATAGCAAATGACGGTGCTGTCAATCACAGAATACTGTCACATTTTCATTATAATTGCTGTGGAATTATTTGCAACGAGAACATTGAGACGATCCAATCCTACAGTAATGTCTGAGGTCTCACTTCCCTCTGAATTTTGTCTCTTGTTAGAATGCAAAGGTTGAGATTGCTGCCACAGAGCGGACTCTCCTCGGCTTCTTCCTGGCCAAGATGCACAAGATCGACCCTGACGTGTTGGTGGTGAGTAGAGAGTATTTGGATCAAGCTGGGTGTCTTTATGTGTACTTTAAGAAAATGACCATAACACCACAAAATAATGCATTAGATAAAGTTACTCTTCTGCAGAACTGAAACCTAAACGCCACATAATCGACTTAAAATAAACTGATACAAAATTTCCGATATTCCCAGCAATGGCTGTATATTTTTTGACATTTAAAATGGTGTTTCACCTCAGGTAAGTGCTCCTAGCCTCATGAAACATTTACTACATGTGGCAGATGTTGTCAGCTGCCTATTCCGATATAAAAGGCAAACTTATGTAGACAAAGTTTCTGCAGCATGCAAACATTAAGCTTGTTATTACTTTTTTCTCTTCTTGTAGGGTCACGACATCTTTGGCTTTGACCTGGATGTGCTGCTACAGCGGCTCAATGTGTGTAAGGTCCCACACTGGTCCAAGATTGGACGCCTCAGGAGGGCAAATATGCCCAAATTAGGGGTAAGAACAATGATAGTTGGAGGGTGGGGGGTTATCTGTCTTTTATTGTATGTAAAAAGTCAACATTGCAGTTGTGAAATTCACCAGGTTTAGAATTTTCCCTTTGGATTCGGAAACTTTTCAGGAATATAGCAACATATAGAAATGTGGAAAGAAGGCATCTACAATTATATAACATAAAAAATAAGTCAAGTCAATTTTATCTGCTAACTTTCAAATTAGTCCAGTTCGTTTAGTTTCCTAAATTTCTTTGTGTGTGCCTAAATTTTTTTCATTTAAGAGCACATTTACTCCTTGGGGGTAAAATTTAGCGTAGAGCTCTACCAATTGTTAGGTAAATTGAAAGATGAAATATGTCTGACATCCACACTTACAGGGTCGTGGTGCCTTTGCGGAGAAGAATGCTACCTGTGGCCGACTGGTTTGTGATGTGGAGATCTCGGCCAAAGAGCTGATTCGCTTTAAAAGTTATCATCTAACTGAGCTGGCTGCACAAATCCTCAAGATGGAGAGAGCCACCATCCCACCAGAGAACATCAGGAATCTCTACAGGTGTGTGTATTGTTATGTCTAACTTGTCCCACCTTGCTAGCAATTAGTCAGTCTGTGGGTTTATGATAAGCTTAAGTAGCATCAGTATTGGGTATACATTTTTGGTGGAATTTTAACTCAAGACCAACAAATGGACAACAGTTGGGTTTACAATTTGATGACTGGCATGTAGTGTGACGGTAAAGGTTTTAATTCTCATTTAGATTTTTTTTAACCTTCCTTTGGGACGTCACCACAAGATGTCAAACAATTGGTAGTTGTGGCAAAACTAAGCACTGACCTGAATTGTAGTTAAGTCATTGTAAGAGGATGAAATCTACTACCCACATGTTTGTAATTTTTAAGTCAAAAATGTGGAAAAACTTTGACATGTATCATTGCACATCTTTTATCAGTCTAGATCCATAAATATTTAAAAGCTAAAGTGCATATGTATGATGTCAGTAACTCCCCTCACCTGCTGTACCTGCTGGAGCTGACCTGGACGGATGCCAAGCTGATCCTACAGATCATGTGTGAGCTCAATGTCCTGCCACTGGCTCTACAGATCACCAACATCGCTGGAAACGTCATGGTAAAACACAAAGATACCAGCCTTTCCTTGGCATTTATTTAGGCCTCTAGGGGCATCCGGGTAGCGCCGGGGTCTATTCCATTGCCTACCACCACGGGGGTCGCCGGTTCGAATCCCCGTGTTACCTCTGGCTTGGTCGGGCATCCCTACAGACACAATTGGCTGTGTCTGCAGGTGGGAAGCCAGATGTGGGTATGTGTCCTAGTTGCTGCACTAGCACCCCCTCTGATCGGTTGGGGCGCCTGTTCAGGGAGGAGGGGAAACTGGGGGGAATAGCATAATCCTCCCACGCGCTACGTCCCCCTGGCGAAATGCCTCACTGTCAGGTGAAAAGAAGCAGCTGGCGACTCTACATGCATTGGAGGAGGCATGTGGTAGTCTGCAACCCTCCCCGGCTCGGCAGAGTGGGTGGAGCAGTGACTGGCACGGCTCAGAAGAGTGGGGTAATTGGATGGGTACAACTGACAATTGGGGAGAAAAAGGGGGGGTTCACTAAATGGGGGGGGGGGCTTTAGACTAATTTCAGATTAGGACAGAAATAGGTTGGGATTGGCCAGGCTAAATATCTTTAGGTTTATTCCCAGCTTTTTGTTTCCGTCACCTGATTACCACGTTCCTGTGTTCTGCAGTCTCGTACACTGATGGGCGGTCGCGCTGAAAGGAACGAGTTCCTGTTGCTTCATGCCTTCCATGACAAGAATTACATTGTCCCCGACAAACCCTCTTTCAAGAAGGCTCAACAGGACGTGGTATGGCTGCACACACAACTCACACACTCTCTTGCACCTTTTCAGTTTTTTATCTTTTTGACCAAAAATAAGTAGGTACAATTTTCTTTTTTTTTTTCCTTGAGAGGAAATTTTGACTTGATGTTACTGTATTTTTGTGCTCAGCATCATGTTTCATGTTTAATTTTGTGGTCCTGGTCCTCTCTCTTATGACACAGGTGGAGGGAGAAGAGGATGTTGATGGTGGAAAAGGCAAGAAGAGGAAGAAGGCAGCCTATGCTGGTGGTCTGGTGCTGGACCCTAAAGTTGGTCAGTGTATATGTCTGTGTGTTTGGATTTAGACCTTTTTCCTTTGCCACTTCTGCTCCTTTCTCACTCTCCAATTATCTTTGTTTGACTGCCATATATATGCTTGTATTTACATTGCATAACCTTCAGCCGTATTTGTCCCCTGGCAGGATTCTATGATAAGTTTGTGCTGCTGCTCGACTTCAACAGTCTGTATCCCTCCATCATCCAGGAGTTCAACATCTGCTTCACCACTGTACAGAGAGAAGCCCACAATCCACATAAGAAAACTGAGGTGGGTAATGACAGTGTTGACCGTGTAAGTTATTGTTGCATAGTGTGTGAGCAGGAGTGTCCATGCATTCATCTCTATGGCTAGCTGTGACATAGTGAGGCCTGAAGCCCTGACATTAGAGGGCCTTGGTTTATGCTGTGGTGTGGGCAAGTGTTTAGTCCACTGAACTGTTGTTGAGCAAGATATTGCACCCCCTCACCCAAGTTTTATCGACTCTGATTTATGGCTGTCTAACTGTAGCCTTTGGTATCGTCCTTACCTGCTTTAAACAAGCTATGGTTCTGCATCTTTTGGAAAAAACAGATTCATCTCTAATTTGTCCTTGGCTTTCAAACATTCTTGAAAAGGTTGATCTTTACAGCTGCCACATTTTTTAATCAAAATGATATTGCATACAAATTCTAGGTGAAGGGTGTCATATAATACAGAATTCACCTTTTTGAAGGGTTGTAATGATTTATTTCTTGCTTTTGACTCTAGAAATTGTATTGTCTTGATGCTGCTGGACCTTTAGTGCTGCCTTTGATACAGCAGGTTGTATTATATATATTTGCTCGAGCACCTTAAAATTTTGGTCGGTGTTAGGGGACAGGCACTTAGCTGGTTCACCTCTTATCTTAGTTACAGAACCTACTCTGTCATTTGGACAATTTCTTCTACTCTGTGGTTAGTTTCTCCTGTGGGTTTCCACAAGTGTCCGTCCTCGGACAGTCTCTTCAATTTATATGCTTCCTCTAGGCCATGTTTTCCATGAAGGCAAGGTCTCCTTACTTTGCTGCATAGAGGATTTTCCCTTTTTCCTCCCATTTAACAATGACCAGCATAACCTCAAAGATCAAAGGGAATGTCTCCAAGATGAAATACTTGATGGCTCAAAACCTTTTCCAACTAAACTTGAGCAAAACTGAAATCAGTTTTGGCCCCCTTGAATCCGGGCAGTTTAGCCTCTCCACATTTGTCAGGTCCTGTTCCAAAAACCTTGGGGTGAATTTTGATTCCACTGTTGAATTTAAATTTGACAAACAGGCTAAAAATGAAAGCACACTGCAGGCAGCAAAGCCATTTGGCACTGCTGCCTGCATTCTTTCTGAATGAGAGAAATGTCCTTGAGTAAGTCACATAACTGTACCATTGGTACAGTAAATGGTCAAGAGTGAAAGGTTGTAGTTTTACTGCTGGGCAGCTCCCAGCTGTGAGCATTTGAAATTCTATTAATTTTAAAGAGGGCAGTGCTGAATAGAGAGCATATATGCTCTATATATTCACACACACACACACATTCCTTTCCCTGATTTTAAAAGAAGAAAAAAAAAGCGCATTTTTAATGCTTGAGGATTGGCATCATTTCATTTTTAGCGTTTTCTTTTTTTTTTATCCTATGAATTAAACCTTTTAAACTGAGAAAACTTCCTGGGCAATTTTTGGACCTTGTTTCCACGGTTAACAGGAGGACGAGCCCGAAGAGATTCCAGAGATTCCAGATGCAAACCTGGAGATGGGAATTCTGCCCAAGGAGATCAGAAAGCTGGTTGAACGCCGTAAACAGGTCAAACAGTTAATGAAACAACAGGACATCAACCCAGACCTCTACCTACAGGTAAATTTACACTCACACACACAATTATATCTGTCTTCACAAAAATGCAAATGCCAAACTCCTGTCTGTGTCTCTGACCAAGACAAGGAAAGGAGAACTGGAGTTGGTCCCCGGGCGCTGCAGCTGCCCACTGCTCCTATACAATAGGATGGGTTAAATACAGACGGCAAATTTCATTGTAACCTGTACAATAACAAATTAAAGGGCGTTTCATTTTTCAACATTTGAAAGTCAAAATTTCTTGTTCTAAGCAGCCTGCAAACTCTTGATATGCCTCAGATTACTTCGGTGTCTGCTGATCCCAGCTAAAATGACCAATTTGCTGAAAAATGGCGTGTATTTGAGGCTAGAATTATTATTTGGGTAGAAGGGGAAAAACACTGACATGGCCCATCTGGATGTGATATTAAACTGCTAAATAGTGCTGTAATAAATAACATTACCCGACCTCCCCTTGAGACACTAGTCCTGTCCAAATGGTGATTGACATGCTTATCGATAGTAACACACGTCCTCACATAAGTATGTGCATGTGCAAACGTGTGAATAAGGCTCCAAAGGAAGTTGATCCGATTGCAGTGGCAGTGTTTTTGCTTACACAAATGCCAACATGGTAACACTTCTGTCCCAGGCTTCATGAGTACACTACAGTTTATTTTGCTTTCAGCTAACTAGGGATGACAATAACCCCAATTGAAACGAACCATTCTGAACCTGCATTTTTTTTTTCCTTTGACAAAATTATACATTTTTCATCTCATATCAAAATGAACAAACTGAACAGAATCACCTCCTGAAACAAGCCGTTCTTGTCTCAGTCAGTTCAGTTAAGGGCTTTCGGTTGTGAGCGAACATGCAGGGATACACTCCACTCACTGAGTGAGTGATTCAAGTCATTCGTTCAGAGGCGGGCAAGACTGTTAAAAACCTTGTATAATAAATAGACATTAAGCTATGAACAAAAAACATTTAAAAGTCAAGCAATTAAGCTTCTTAACAATACTGTAATGGTGGTAGGAATTAGATTTTTTTTTTTTTTATCCAGTACTTTCAGTGTTTGTTTATAGAGTTTATGGAGTGGTTGTATACTTGCGTTGCTTGCCTGAGACCAAGTTGTGACACAGTATGGGAGATGGGATGGTATCATAGAGCGATGGTATTATATCACAAAATTGCTGCGTCTGTGCTCATTAGATTTCGTATAAATTTAAAATGAGCTAGGTTACGTTTGACAATCCCTGACATGTGTTTTTTTTTTAAAATCTCAACACCTTTTGTAGTGTACAATGCATGGTGAAACCTGAAAACCTGGAAAAAAGGGAGTGGCTGAGACTGTCTCACATCCCTTCCCTGCGAGGGAACAGTGCATGTTAAGTGATTCGTTCACTGAATGTACATTGTAAATGTGAGTCCTGAGTGATGCAGTCACTCAAGCCGCCCCGCTCCCTCTCTCTCATGTGTTGAAGTCTCGAAGTAAGAAGTAGTACCCGAAAATATACGCGCTGTACATAATAGGGTAGGACTTTGTTATAACAACTTTTAGTTTGCAGACTGTATTTTTATCCAGCTAAATTCTCAGCTCATTGGCTTATCCTTCGCACACCGCCATTCTCAGTTTGCTAGTTTGTGAGCTGAAGTGAACGTTGGGCTGTGTTTCAGTTCAGTGAGTGGGACTACGCAGTTGGAGCTCCGGTCAAGCACTGAACGATTCAGGAAATTAATCTTTTGAACCAATCTTTTTAATGAACCGATTCAGTACACTGTAAAGAACTGCTTTCCTGTTGTGAAGACCCACCCTACTGTGCCTCTGGTTGGCTAGTACTTGTTGCCTTTGTTGGTTAGATTGGTTAGGTTTAGGCATTAGGAGTGAGATGGTTAGGGTAAAAATGTAAGGGTCAGAGCCAATTGGGCAGAATAGGATGCAGTAGGATGTCTTCGCGGAATGCAGGTGGGAAAAAATAACACTATACACACACACACAACACATACAGAATTTCAGGCGTACTTGTGCGACCAATGAAAATGTTGAGTCACACTTGACAGATTTTGGTCACACCCTGGTGTGCGCGTATGTGTGTGCGCATACGTGTGTGTATGTAAAGGCATCTGTTTTGAATTCCTGGCCTTAATGAGTGTCTCTCCCCCTATCACAGTATGACATCCGTCAGAAGGCTCTGAAGCTGACTGCCAACAGTATGTACGGCTGCCTGGGATTCAGCTACAGTCGCTTCTACGCTAAGCCACTGGCCGCCCTGGTCACACACAAAGGCCGAGAGGTGAGACACACACACACACACACAAAGTATATTCAAACATAAACAGATCATACAAAAATGGGGGGAAATCCAGTCAAATACAAAGGGCTTAGAAGTAGACCATATCTCACACCTACACATAACATGCTCACACTTGCAAATACACACAGGCGGTTCCACGCAAACACAAGATCCAAGAGGTGAGCCAAACACCTCTGTACATGCTCACATAGACCCACAGCAAGAGTTGCCAATGATGAACACAAGGCACACAGCCCCAAGAGGACAGCTGATGGAAGTGTAAATCTTAAAACTACTTCCACACACAGCCACAAGAGGGCACTGTTTGATCAAATGTTGCAGTTTTAACTCCCTTAGTCCTCTGTCACCCTATTTCTCTCTCTCTTTCCCCGTTTTTTGCTCTTCCCGCCTTAATATTTCATCTCCTTTTCTTTTCCCATCTCTCGTTTTCTAAGCACCATTTTCATTATACTGTCCCCTTCCCATTCCTTCGTTTCTTTTTGTTTCCTCTTCACGGCTTGTGAAACTTGTTTAGTTAACAAAATGCCAATCTGGTGTACACATGTGGATACACAGCATCAGCATCTTAAGTGTTATTGGGTGATAAAATCTTTCCACATGCATACATAGAGCAACAGGAGTGCTTATACACATTTAAAACCAGAGCAAGGTGGAATGTGTAGTGCATGACATAAACAACTATTTTTGTGCAGTATGCCATTGTATGAGTAACTGAACACCACACACACACACACACACACACACACACACACACACACACACACACACACACACACACACACTCTCACCATGCCAGTAGTGGTGCTCATTTAATGAGCTCTAACAATACACCCACTCAAAGCACAGTGGCATTGGTCTTAGCCTCAGGGGAGCTCTTCATTATGATCCCTTTACACACACATTGTGTTCCTCTAATAGAGGGCAGGGCAGCAACTGTGTGCACGTGTTGTTTCGTGTGCCTCTAGACGTGCTCATTGTTCATTTGACAGGACTACATTGTTGGAGGTGTGCATTTACCTCATACAGGTGTAAGTTTCTGCGATTTCCGGGTTCGCTGCTTGTATACTTTTCAGCAATCTCAGGTAAATGGAATAAATGCCATTAATCCCCAGTTCCAAGGAGTAGCACCAGTCTCACCCAAACCTTAGGCTGTAGTTGCATTCTGAGATATTCTTGACACTGTTTTGTGTCTTGACTATAATCCCTGGGATCTGTGCTTTAAAATGCTTCTTTTCAGAGTTTCAGAGGCTTTAAAACGTTGTTTTCTTTGTAGTCTTTTTCCTCACCACAATTCTCTCTATCTCACTGGTGTCCATCTGAAACGAGCTCCTTATTTACTCTCTAGCTGGACTTAACAATGTTAAAGTGTCTCAGAAGCTGCCTCTGCACCCACTTAAGTTCATGCATTTCTTCACCCACAGTCCTGTTGGCAGTTGTACTGAGAGCAGTGGGGTCAGGGTGATATAAGTCCAAGACAAAGAGCAGATCCCACATTGGGGTGGTTGTAATTTTTAGCCAACCACATGAAACAATGATAGTAATTTGACAATGTATCTTCTGACAACAGCTGAATAAAGGAGTTATCCAGATTTGGTGCCTGAAATGTCACTAGTTCTGTGTGTACATGCTCAAATGTGGAGATTTATGACCAGGGTTGTTGTATCTCAACCCGGGTGAGGCTTCAAGGGAAGCCAGTCGTTTTAAAAAAAAGTTTGTTTGTCATTGCTTAATTTTAACCTGAAACCTACAGATGTCTGACTTTTGTTTAATGTCTTCCTTGACTTCCTTAATTTTGTTAGTGTGCCAAGGGGAGAGTTTAAAATAATATGATTATACCTGACACATTATAACTTGGGGCCCTTCTGCATAAATAGATTTTACTGGGTGCAGAGTGATATAAAACCATGGATCGAAGGGGGTGCCACATGAAGAAAGGTCACAAGCCAGACTTGAATCCACATCGTGGAGGCTACGTGGTATGCCCGTCAGCCTGCCGAGGCAGTGGGGTACCCTGCTTTGCTGCTACTTAGTGTTTTGTTTACTTTGTATCTATGATCCTAGATACATCTATTTATACTGCCTGTTCTGTGTGCAGGGCAAGCACGGCACCAGCCCTGCCCAAGTAAGATGTGCAGATAACCCTTGCATTTATGCCTGCCGAGATCTGCATACCATTGTTTATCTATTTATGGAGAGTTTTATTCCAGATTGCCGTGTAAGCATTTTGGGGAGAAATCAGGGGTTATCTTTTTATTTAGCGTTACCTTTTCAATAAGTGCCATATTTATTCTGATTTTATGCTTTCAGTCATCTTGTTAGTGAGGGTGCCACTTTTTTTGAAAGGTGCAAACCACTGTGCTTACTTCCCTTAAGACTTTCAGTCAAGGAATCCATCAAAGAGCCTATACCAAAGAGATTATGGGGCTTTTTTTTGCGTGTGTGTGTGTGGGGGGGGGGGGGGGGGGGCTAACCATGCCCTGAAAGGTGAGCTCGCTGGCTGCGCATGAAACACAGCCCTGCCTCGGCATCCACTTTCACAAACGCTCGAGCCAAGTGCATTGTGCCTGTGATAAGGTGGGTTTGAGTCTAGCCCATGGTGTTTGTATCTACTTTGTCATCTTCCTTGTCTCAGTTTTGGTGTACTAATTACACACATTATTCTCAAATCTGCACTGGAAAGCCTAACAGTGTATTGGTATTCCAGCCACTCTATTTTTCCCTTTTCCCCTTTGACACTTCATTTACTCCCTATATAGAGTTATGCTGATGAGTTCAGGGAATAGTTGGAAGGCAACAATTTTGACACTGCGCTTGAAGCCCCAGCGTTAAATTAAACGACTGCAGGCCAAGTAGTTCCTGGTAGTTTCCGACTGCAGTGAGCCAAAAAGGCCAGCTGGCGTTTATAGCAGGGTTTCCAGTGTATTTGTGGATATGGCCGTTTGCGCCCCCGCCCCCATTTTAATCGTCACATTTACACTCTACTTTCATATCATGATTTAGGAGGCTTTTTATTTTTATAATTGTAACATGTGCACCGACCGATATTCCGTTAGCAATGTAAATCCGTTCCACTGCCTCTTAAAGCTGACCCCTCATCTGTCAGGGTGTGTGTGTGTGTGTGTGTGTGTAATGTGCATATGTCCTGTGCACTTTCTGATTGGATGAACTCTCATCTTTCTCACACTCTTGTTTTAAGTTGCGCCCCCCCCCCCCCTCCTGGGGGATAGGGTCAGACCAGGGGCCACAGTGATTTTTTAGCCCAGGGAGGGGTTAAGATGAGGGGGCTTAAAAGGGGATGACAGACCCTTGGCTGTGGTTCTTCTGATCAAATTTGCCAAGTTAAGAGGGGAAAGCCCCCAGTTAGCTCCTCTCCCATGTGTGCAAGTCTGTTTCTGCTTGTCTGTCTACAGTAATGTGTTGTGTATTTAACTGTCTGCATATGTGTCAGTGTCTGTCCAGCTAATTCTGTGTAATTGTGTGTGTGTGTGTGCGTGTGTGTGTGTGAGATAACGGGGGGGGGGGGGTGTTCACGCCTGACAATGTGCGTGCACAAGTGTGTGAGCTACTGGCCGAACTCTGCCCTTTGTCGGGGAACCATTTGTTGTGGCCCTGCTCTGTCCTGGTATGTGTGGGTATTAGGGTGGGGGGTGATGGGTATTAGGAGGAAGGTGAAGGTTTAGTGTTACACATCCGAGGGTCCACCACAGATTGATGTCCCCCTCCTATACCCCCCACCTCCGCAGCGATTTATTTTGGGTTCTTTTGTATGTTGGCCAGAGAACACTTGGGGGCAGAAAGGAACATGCATGAAACATGGGGTACTTGCACATGCATTCTTTTAGTAGGTTGCCCGTATATTGCACCGTTTGTGGTCAGTTTGCTGCAGTTCCCTTCACCTTGGAAATAGCTAGAAATTAACCTAAAAAGCTAGGAGATTACCCGCAAAGGGCCTGAAGGAAGAGACAAAGTTGTGAGCCGTAGTCTGATTGTATGAGTTGCCAGGCTGCTGTTTGTCTTCATCCCAAATAAACGGCTAACCAAGGAAAAGGAGATGGTACGATGGAGAAAGTCCAGTCAGAGAAAAGTTGGGAGGAAAGTAAGTGTGGCTTTGCGCTGTGGTTTCTTAAATGTAGATTTGGGCCCAGCATGGCTCACAGGCATGCTTCTTCAGGGTGCTGGATCCAGGCACTATGATTACTAGCTAAAACACCATAGTGTGGGTCCTGCTTCTAAAAAGGAAGTACTTGTTTTTTTTGCATGAAACTCATGCCTTCAGCCTGTAGACACATTAAGAAAGAGCAGAAGAGAAAATGTGTGTGTGTGTGCGTGCACATTGCTAATCGAGGGATGTTAACACGAGTTAGTGGAGGCTGCTGATTGTTGCGGAATGCAGATTAGTTCAACCTTTGACCCTTTTGCCAGCAATTCTGACAACCCTCAGCAGGTGCGGGTGTATGTAGGTATAATTCTGTGTCTTTGTGTGTGTAAATGAGCTTGCGTTGTGTGTGTGTGTGTGTGTGTGTGTGTGTGTGTGTGTGTGTGTGTGTGTGTGTGTGTGTGTGTGTGTGTGTGTGTGTGTGTGTTTGTCTCTCTTTGGCATGTAGAAGCAATTCTTCTGTAATTGAGTCTCTGTCCTTGTGTTTAAAAACAGCCTGACAGGAGTTTGTAGTTGACGGTATTGGATGGCATGTGGAGTGAAGGATGGAAACAAGCTAGCTAGGGTCTCAGAGAAGAACGTGCGTGTGTGCGTGTGTGTGGTGACAGCAAAGGTTCACTTGGGTTAAACTTGTTTGTGTATGTGTAATTAAAGCTAAGTAAACATTATTGCCTCCTGTGGCCCTCACTCAAGTTCTGCATCACTGATGTTGTCATTTTTAGCTAAATTAGATTCAATAAATCAACCACTCAGTCTCATCTATTGCGCGTGTCGATTGGGTAAATCTATTAGAGTAATTATTGCCTACCCCTGTTTCCCTAATTTGGTTTCTATATTACCTCTGGTCTCTAAGACTCACAGGTCATTTCAGATTTCCCTGAATTAGATGTAAGATCACATAAGCCAGCCTACCCAGTTGAGAGTACATCTGGGGGATACAAGGGCCAGCATATTTCCACAGTCCCCTAGTCCTTTTAAAGAGCAGGCTTTACTCCTGATAGGAGTGGACTTAACAAATAGTCACATGGGACCAGCGCTGCTATTTCGGCTACATTAGCTTGTCTGAGAGAGCCAACTGCAGGCAGAACAAGGTTTCAGAATCTAAACTGCGAGTTCAGTAGCATGTACTAATGAGGCCACCTGAGACTTGCCTAATAGCAAAGATTATGACTGATAATAGATTGATCTGGCTTATGGCTAGTCCTCATCAGGGTCATTACTAATTATGTCTTTGAAACTATTTTGCACTTTTTTCCCCACTTTAATCCTGTTCTTGTGAGGCCTTTGTTTTTTTCTATTTCTTCTCATTATCTTTTATCCTGTGAAGGAATTTGTAAACATTGTGCGAGAAAAGTCATAGTTGTATTATTATCATTATTGTAAGGTTTTAATGGCCTGGGTAATTAACAAACAGTTTAATATGGACAGACAAGACGATCTGTACAGGGCATTTTCAAATGTCTTCTAAACAGATTTCCTTTGATAAAATTATTTTTTTTTGTTTTGGTATTTTTACCTTTTTTTTAATTGGAACATTGATAGTGAAAGGCAGACAGGAAATGAGAGCGAGAAACAGAGGGGCAGATATGACTTGCAACGAAGGTTGCCAGCTGGAATCGAACCGGCGATGTTTGCGGCCATGCGGTATGCACTGTAACCATTCAGCTACCGAGGTGCCCCCCGAAAAAATTATTTTTTGAAATTGCCTGCCTTTTTAACCTGAAATAGATTTGACAGGCCAATTTAATGAACTTGATTGCTTATTTAGACTGCTTGTCAACTGGGCTGCATTAAAAACGTCAAGAAGGCTTCAGCAGTGCAAAGGCGGTCTGAACGCTAATTTTGTTGTTCTCGCTCTTTTCTAGCAGCCCACCTGCGGTTCCTTCTCCATTTGTTGGTATACACTGCATTTATCTGTTTTGGGGGCAAATGGGCAGTGTTTTAGGATCTCGGACAGTGACTGAACCAATTAGTAACTGGTGGTATGATTGACTCGTTAAGGTTACTAAAGCATGCCTTTAGTTCGGTTCACAGATCTTCCGTTTCTCGCTGAGCAATAGTAATGGGGGTTTCTAATTGTTTAACCTTGATACATTGGGTACTTGCATTCAAATCAGTATCGCTAAAACCTCGTGGACGCTTCAGTGTCTGCCCAAGTGCCTTGCATCGACTTTGAGGTGAGCGTGGTTGTTTACCTTCATGCATTCATGAAGCACTCGTGTGTGTCCCGCAGGGCAGTGTTGCATCAACAAAATCAAATTACAAAGGAATAGCTGAAAAAAATATCTAGAAAATAAGCAAATTGGAGCATAAACTCTGCATGTAGCTCTTATTTTGTTTTGTTCTGCATTGTGTTATTTTGTGTTTTTTTTCTTGTGTTTTGTGGTGCGTTTGTATACTGTGTCAGCAGCTCCTTTGTCCAAACTACTGTTTAACTTCTGGATTCACGTCTCGCTAGTTGCTACCAGATACCCCCCCCCCCATTTTCTCCCCAGTTGTACTTTGCCAACTACCCTATTTTCCGAGCCGTCCCGGTCTCTCCTCCACCCCCTCTGCCGAGCCGGGGGGGGTTGCAGACTACCACATGTCTCCTGTCATACATGTGGAGTCGCCTGCCGCTTCTTTTCACCTGACAGTGAGGAGTTTCACCAGGGGGACGTAGCGCGTGGGAGGGTCACGCTATTCCCCACAGTTCCCCCTCCCCCCTGAACAGGCGCCCCGACCGACCAGAGGAGGCGCTAGTACAGCGACCAGGACACATACCCACATCCGGCGTCCCACCCACAGACACAGCCAATTTTGGCTGTAGGGACGCCCGACCAAGCCGGAGTAACACGGGGATTTGGACCGGCGATCCCTGTGTTGGTATGCAACGGAATAGACCGCCACGCGACCCAGACACCCCCAGCTATCACATATTCTGTGATCAACCAATAGGGGTTGGTAGTGTTGCAGCTGTGGTGCACGTGCCTTTGAAACTGTGAGGGTGTACACATGGAATGTTTGATAATGTGTAAGAGAATTGGCATCGGCTTGGTGTCTGACATTAAAGCTGACGAGACTGATTTGTTACCATGGCAAAGGTGATGTCATTGGTCTGAATAGTCCTCTATCGTTTGCCCTAAACGTGCCATCTTGCTTTGTCGTATGCTCCATCCCCACATGCGAAAAATCCTGGTTTTGTATGTCACCTTTATTCTCCAGTTACTGAGGTTCTTTTTACTACAGAAGATGCACTTAATACAGCAGGACCTGCCCATCAAGCCTTTCAGCCACAGTGGTTGTAAGTGACCAGACAATGGTGCGTTGTTGTCATTCAAGAGTTATTTTCGATGCGCCGCAGCATGTGTGATCTTTTGCCGGTTGTATTAAATCAGGCACAGCTCTAAAACAGATTGATCCTCTGTGCAGCAGTCATCAGAACACAGCAATGGCATCTGCCGAGACAGGTGTGTGCATGCACGAATCTGCATGTAAAATCACTTTTTATGTTGGCGGGTATTCTTATTCCGTATTACTGTGTGTAAATGGGTGGCCACGGTGTGTGTATGATCAAGACTGGAACAGTCTGGCTCCAGTTCTTTATCTCATTGAGTGTGTGAGATCTTGTCAGTGGAAAAAGGCCTTGTGTGTGTGTGTGTGTGTGTGTGTGTGTGTGTGTGTGTGTGTGTGTGTGTGTGTGTGTGTGTGTGTGTGTGTGTGTGTGTGTGTGTGTGTGTGTGTGTGAGTGTAAGAGAGAGAGGGAGCGTGCACGCCTGCAAGTGCCCGCTCATGCACCTGTGTACATGTGGTGGATCCTCCCCCCGCCCTTGTCTTGACAGTGGTGTCTTCTTCCGAACGTTCCGAACTATTTCAGGCAGCAGACTGTCATCCCCCAGGATGTTTTTGGGATGAATGTTTTTTAAGACAATTGTCACCAGTCCCCCTGGCTCTTTTTACAAGGGCCCTTTGCCATGTTAAGGTTTAACATGCCGCCTCTGATCTGCTGATCTGCAACAGGGGGTGGATGGGTGTGTGTATTTTGCTGGTTGGGTGGTTCAAAGTTGGGAAATGATGGAGCTGGTACGTGGCGGGGTGCCCTCAGGCAAGCAACTGGCTCTTCTGTCCATCGTTCCATTTGTCTTTTCATCCTTCCTGCTGTCTGTCTATCCCCCATCAATCCATCCTGACAAACGTCTAAGCAAGCAGAGGAATTACGAGTAAAATCCTTATTCAAGTTGACAGCCTGGCAACAGTCAGAAAACCTCCGTTGGTGAGGAGGGAGGCTGTTCGGATTAAATTAAAGAACACATAAGACACATGACACCAAGGCACACAGATCCCATACAGACAAGGCCAACAGATAGCAACAGAACAGCTGGGAAAAGGCGGGCATCACAACAAGGCAGAAACACTCGTCAATTAGCATGACAGGCCACAATAAACGGTGCCGCTAATGGGTGCGACTCATGCACAGGCACACAGGTGCACTTGCAAAGACGTCAGCAGTACACAGCAAAATGTGCTTAACGGAAAACCAAAGGAACAACGAGCATAAAGCTAGCTCCTTATTAGGAAGTAGTTGAACATTTCCGTTGATCCTGACCCCGTATCAGAGAGAGACGTGAATTTGTGTTTTAAAATTGGCATGAACTTTATTTTTATTTTAGATGAATTGATAGATTGACGGACGGGGATGATACGTTTAAGTGACACTACAGTGTAAGTAAGAATGAAACATATACTGGGCATCCGGGTGGCGTGGCGGTCTATTCAGTTGCCTACCAACACGGGGATTGGCAGTTTGCATCCTCGTGTTACCTCTGGTTTGGTCGGGTGTACCTACAGACACAATTGGTCATATCTGCGGGTTGGAAGCCGGATGTGGGTATGTGTCCTGGTCGCTGCTCTAGCGCCTCCTCTGGTCAGTTGGGGCGCCTGTTCGAGGGGGAGTGGGAACTGGGGGGAATAGCGTGATCCTCCCACGCACTACGCCCCCCCCCAGCGAAACTCCTCACTGTCAGGTGAAAAGAAGCGGCTGGTGACTCCACATTTATGGGAGGAGGCATGTAGTAGTCTGCAGCCCTCCCCGGATCGGCAGAGGGGGTGGAGCAGCGACCGGGCCAGCTTGGAAGAGTGGGGTGATTGGCCAGGTACAATTGCGGGGGGGAAAGAATGAAACATAAAGCGGACTGGCAGACGAACTACAGTCATGGGAAAGTTAGAATGCATTTGGTAGCATTTGAAGAGCAGAGATGGGAAACGCTGTAATAGTAGGAAGGAAGGAGAAAGTGGGAGAACGATAGAAGGGGTGGGAAAAGTGTGAAACTTTATTAAGTGAGGCCTGACCTTGACAGATTGAAGCTGTCAGACATCATACTAAACTTTACAGGCTATCGGTCAGGACCAAGATAATCACACTTGGAATCCAAGAGATGTCGATGTAGTTATTAGGATTTTATTTAAGCCCATACTCCTTATGAAATAGAAGAAGTTGATATAATCAGATGTTTTGAAGGCAGGAATGTAGTGGTATCCATGGCCAAGGCCATTTAAATAGGAAACTTGGCACAAACCTAGCAAGACAAACCTTAAAGCAAAAAAGAAATAAAGTAAAAGTAATATATGAGCTGTCTTTTGAAGTACAAATTATTTTGAATGAGCTGGCATCTGCTGTACACTAGCTGGCACGCCCCATCCTTTGAATGATTGGGACAAATCCCGACTACACACGTCCTGATGTGCCCTAGAGCAGTTCATTTGCAGGTTAAACGCTTTGAGATGAGCTCAACGATCAGTGAAATCGGGGGCGTCTGGGTAGCGTAGCGGTGTATTCCGTTGCCTATCAACACGGGGATCGCCAGTTCGAATCCCCATGTTACCTCCGGCTTGGTTGGACGTCCCTACAGACACAATTAGCCGTGTCTGTGCAGGTGGGAAGCCGCAGACATGGCCTCCTCTGGTCGGTTGGGGCGTCTGCTCGGGGGGGAGGGGTAACTGGGGGAATAGCGGGATCCTCCCACGCGCTAGGTGCCACTGGTGAAACTCCTCACTGTCAGGTGAAAAGAAGTGGCTGGCGACTCCACATGTATCGGAGGAGGCATGTGGTAGTCTGCAGCCCTCCCCGGATCGGCAGAGCGGGTGGAGCAGTGATCAGGATGGCTCGGAAGAGTGGGGTAATTGGCCAAAAATACAATTGAGGGGGAAAAATGGGGGGGCGAGGGGGGGGGACAATCAATGAAACCAATCAGACATTTCCACGGGGTTTGTTTTCCTGGTTTGCTGAGGATTTGAAAGCGCTTGGCATTTATTTATTTATTTGTTCATTCATTTTGTTTACTTGAATGCGTCCTTATTAACGCCAGTAACATATTAGTTTGGGCTTATTAGTTCTAATTAATGGGGGTCATTTCTACTACTAACGGGGATTACACGGGGCTTTGACCATGACTTGGTTGTGTAAAAGTGCTTTCATGTAACGGCAAGTAACATGAGTCCTCTGTCAAGCTTTTTCAGTTGTTTCGGGCTATGAGTGGCATGCACGGTGGTGAGTAGACAGTCATCAGCGGGACGATGTATACACCAACATGTGCACACACACACACACACACACACACACACACACACACACACACACACACATCCTTCCCCCAAGGATCTCTGTGTGGATATGTGCGTGTGTGTGTGTGTTTGTGTGTTGGTATGTGTTTAAAAGATGAGAGCTTTTTGACGGACTGGCAGTCAGACACACGTAATGCACTGGCCGTTGTGCGCACACACACACATTCCGGAGTCATGGTCAAATGACTTGTCTTTCACGGGCGTCATTCTTTTGAGCTTGTCCGTCCGGCAGTAACCGACGGCATATGGAAAACCTGTCCGAATGAGTCCGCACATCAATTACATCAACACATTCTCACCTTGCTCTCTTCCCTCTCTCGCCTCGCCCTCGCCCCTCCTCTCGCTCCACATCCCCCCCCCCTTACCCTCCCTTCATCACTCCTCTCTTCCCTCCGTTCTCTGATGATCGGCGCCTTTTCTTCTTCCTCCCTCTCGCCTTTCTTGGTTCTCTTGGCAATGTGTTAAGGCCCGATTACAGTTAAAGGTCCTTGGTTTAAAATACAGGTCAAAATTGAACCCTTGAACCCCTCATATCAACAGGAAGGTTGACTATGAACAGACGTGTTCATACTCCACGCGGGGGCCTGAGGATCTAAGTTGCTTTAAGAGGGAGGATTATACGCAGCTATGTCCTGCCCGCTGTAACCAACTGCTCTTACATTTTTACCAAGTTAGCTGCTGTGCTCAAACAGTTGGGATCTTGGGCGCCTCGCTAAGCGGCTCTAATGGTGGTCTGGATTTGTTTTGATTTGTTTTTGTTTTTTCTCCCCTTGGTCAATTTTTTTCATTTCAGGGATGTAACTATGGCCACATATATTTTTTTAAAAAAAAGAAGTTCAAACGTCCCCTTTTAAGTCGTCCAACCCCAACCCTTATTCACCACCATCTTACAAAGACAGTCTATCCGAACCAGGATATGGTGGAGGTAACAGTATTGACCAGGGGATCCCAAAGTGTTTTCATGCCATGACTTACCTGTAGAGATGCTTTTTGGACTGGGACCCACCAAATATAGTGTTGTTCTGGAATATAAGCAGAACATTGCATTGTGTTCAGTGACACAGAAAGCATAGTAAATGTTTTCTATTCGTTTATATTTAATTAAAAAAAAGCTATTTGAGCAGATAAAGCAAAGTGAATGTGCATTTTTTTTTTCTTCTCCAAGCAGTTTTTGCTTATTATGAAGACCCCGTGACCTACTCAACCCCCTGCTGCGTTGCAGGTTGCAGCCTGTAGTTTGAAGCCCACTGGTACAGGCCAAATAGGGTGCACTTAATATATCACACAGTCTTCGTACTCATTCGACAAATCGTTGAACTAAGAGCTCTTTTGCGGCCAAACTTTGAACTCGCCCAACCGAATGGAGACTGCAAGGTCTACCGTACTCAACGTTTACTGAACGTTTTGCATATAATGTTGTTTCGGAGACTATAATGTCCTTTTGGAATTGTGCGCATTTGTTATGTTTTGGAGTTTGCTTTTTGGATTTGGGCACTTTATTCCGTTTTGGAGCCTAATGCGGTATTGGAGGTGCGCACTTTATTTTTGGGGACCCGCTATGCCTTGTTTGAATTATGCACTTTATTTTGTTTTGCAGACCCCCCCCCCCTTCTCCCCAATTGTACTTGGCCAATTACCCCACTCTTCTGAACCGTCCCGGTCGCTGCTCCACCCCCTCTGCTGATCCGGGGAGGGCTGCAGGCTACCACATGCCTCCTCCGATACATGTGGAGTCGCCAGCTGCTTCATTTCACCTGACAGTGAGGAATTTCACCAGGGGACGTAGCACATGGGAGGATCACGCTATTCGAGTGTGATGTCCGAGTCGGGACATCACACAGTGCGGGCTGGAACAATAGTGCAGGGTCCTGTTTATTATTATTATTATTATAAAATAAGACAGGCCGCTCTGATGGCGGAGCGGAATGAACCGCCATTCTTGCAGTCCGCTCGTCACGTGGCTGGGAGGTTTGTATCCCAGACTCGCCGTAACCAGTCACGGCCAGAGCGTCCACGAGGTAAGGCATTCATCAGGCCACCCTTACCCGAGGGATAGTGAGTGTAGATCGGTGTAGTGTTCGGGGACTCGTCGTTCTCCAGCGACCCCCTCTGGCCCATCCCAGCGTGTAAAATAGCGAGAGCAGCCAACACAAGTTTGTAGGAAGCTGGTGTTACGACTATCTCCTTCCTGTGGAAACGTGAGCCAGGGGAGTTATTCGACAAGAGTTCCGGCCATATGCCATTGGGTTAATCGGCTGGGATAAGGAGAAAAACTAGAAATACATTTAAGAAAAAACAAAGACAAAAACAATTATCTTAGAATTATTTTGTATATCCCTCAGTAATTCTAGAGCTGGGATCACCAGTGGATAGAGTTCTGTTTTTGGAAATGATATGCCGGCTCTGAATCTGTTATTATCATTTCAGTATTATTTCAATATTGGCTTTTTATGTTTATTTATAATTCCTTTAGGCTAATAAGGCTACCGGGTAGAATGCAGTCAGTCCACTGTGGCCAATTTAGTTCATCTAGAGATAACATGCAGGTTTATTTTTTTCCCCTGCGACTGATCGATTGATTTTCTTTGGTTGACTACAGTCCTAAGTAATGGTTATAATGCCTGGTCATGTGGCGGTATCTAACGCTGAGCTCTAACCTTCTTAGATGCAGTCTAGGAAATAGTTTATATATTTGCTGAGATATGACTCGTTCACCACCTTCACCCATAAAGCATATTCTCCTGGACATTCCCGTACTGTACATGTAAAAGAGCCCACTATTCCATGGGGGCAGAAAGGGCGGTATTGGTAAGGTATATATGCCTCATCTGATGTCTTATCTTGGGAGTTGGACAAGTCCTGTGACAGCTTTTCAAATGGGTATATCGATGATTTGGGTTTTTAGAAGCCTCAACGATATCATCTCATATCGTAGTGGTCTTGTGAACCTTCCCTGCCATCAGACGTTCCCAGTCCATCCTGACATGCAGCAGAGAGACGTTTTACCCTGAGGCCTGTCTCTCAGGACTCGGGGCAACTGTTGTCTGAGTTGTAACAGTGGCAGAACCTGGATTAGCTCGTTGCTTCTGTCTCCCTCCTCAGGCTCATTTCATCTATCTTTTCCTCCTATTTGCCTGCTCTCCTAAACTGGCAGCAGACACCATACTTTTGTCTGCATAAAGGCTCAGCGGCGCCAATTAGTGCTTGTGTTCCCCACTCATGATTTGTGTGTGCCATGATCACATGCGAGTGTGTGGTGTTGTGAGACCTTGACCTTGACTGTAGTCCCTAATAGAGGAGGCTGATCTGTAATGGCTCAAACACCCCCAGCCCCCCAACCCCAGTACAGTGGTATGTAGCAGCCCATAAAGCATGCTTAAGTCCCACTCTGGTTTCAGAGCAGAGGAACCCCACCACCACCACTCCATCACCCCCCTACTCACACTCTGAAATAGCCACGTCCTTGTCCTGGCACAGCCCTCTGTGTGTGTGTGTGTGTGTGTGTGTGTGTGTGTGTGTGTGTGTGTGTGTGTGTGTGTGTGTGTGTATGTAAGAGAGAGAGAGAGAGAGAGAGCGCTCACCAGGGTTTGATTGAGGGGCAGATTGCCAGTGACAGGTCACACTGCGTTCTGTCCCTCCAACCCCCTCTAGATTAGCAACCCCAACTCCTCCACCCCTCAGGGGCCCCCACCTGTTAGGATCCCTCTGCTGTAGAGGTCTCGCTCTCAAACTGTGGACAATGGTGGACAACCCACTTTAGCAGCTTTCTCTCAGTTGTCTGTCATTTGCCCTGTAGGTGATAAAGGCCTTTAGGTGGGAGAGAGAGAGAGAGAGAGAGAGAGAGAGAGTGAGTGTGTGTGTGTGGGGGGGGGGGGTACAGTGGGTTGAATGCCCTTTCGCAGCTCGGTCTTCTAATTGGCAACTTAGCCAATTATCCCCCATTTAACAGCAAGTCACCTGCTCTGTTCTCTTGTTCCCGAATCTGCACACACACTCAGACTAAATCAAAAGGAACATTTAGCTTAGAAGGCCATCGGGGCCTGAGCACCGAGTAGTAAGAAGGCCCTGTTGTATTTGTAGGGATTGTTATTATTATTATTATTATCATTTATTGTTATTATTTTTATCATTATTCTGTATTCAAATGTATTTTTGAAATGCTAGGGGTACTCGAAAACTCACGAAACTTTGCGCATGTATCAGAAGTGGCCAACATTGGTATCTGATATGGCTCTTGTGCTTGGAGGGGGGGGCAAATTGGCTCAATAGCGCCCCCTAACAGTGTTCAAAGTCAAAGCCCCCCCCCTTTTTTTTTATTGGGTGGGGAGGGGATTTTTCTCGCCTTTTCTCCCCAATTGTATTTGGCCAATTACCCCACTCTTCCGAGCCATTGCGGTCGCTACTCCACCCCCTCTGCCGATCAGAGGAGGGCTGTAGACTACCACATGCCTCCTCCCATACATGTGGAGTTGCCAGCCGCTTCTTTTCACCTGACAGTGAGGAGTTTCGCCCGGGGGACGTAGCACGTGGGAGGATCACACCAATCACGCCATTCAGTGACCAGGACACATACCCACATCCGGCTTCCCACCCACAGGCACGGCCAACCGTGTCTGTAGGGACGCCCGACCGAGCTGATGAGTTTTCATGGAATGTCCTTGACGTGGTATGCTGGTCAGTTTGCACATTTCTCCATGAAACGGGAAGTTGTTGTAACTCGAATGTACGTTGTCCAATCTGCCCCAAATTTCTAATGCTTGATAAGAGTCCAGTCTTGAACACATCTATATGTCAATATTGAGTCACAATTATAGCGCCAGCTACTGGAAACAGGAAGTTATAGGTGCTGTATTTTTACAATCTCTGTCTAGCAGGTTAACCAGATCCATCTCAAATTTGGCAGAGATATCTGAATTGCGAAGCCCTTGAGTTTTCGTGGAACGCTGTTGCCATGGTGATGTGGAACATTTGCATGTTTGGCCATCGAAGAGGATGCAGTTATACATTGATTTTACATTTTCTGTTCAGGCCCATATTTCATGTGCTGGATAAAGAGTACGGTCCTGAAAACATCTGCTTGGTCATAGTCATAGCGCCACTTATTGACGACAGGAAGTCAGCCTTATGTGAAAACATCATCCAATTTACATGAAATGTACATGGTAGTAACTGACGTATAATTAGTGTGTGTTCTCTAGTGCCACATAGTGGACACAGGAAATGATAGATAACTCCCTCATGCAACGTGCGATATTGATGAAAAATGCGTGTCAGACGACCTCCACTTCATGTATTGCTGCATTAATGACATGCTTGTGTAGCACCGCCTACTGGCAACAGGAAGTCAAACCTTATGTTACAAACTTCCTTTGATTTACATGAAATTTAAAGTGTATGCTCTACATTTGATATGCAGCAACATAATGTACATTTAGTGCATGTTTTCTAGCACCATATAGTGGACATAGGAAGAGATATTGGTCTCCTACATGCAGTGTTTAATATTCTTGAAATTGTATTCAAAGCAATGTCAACCAACCTCCACAAGAGTTACCATGGCTCTCACTCCCCTCTGATGCGCGTAAGGTGTGAGGGCCCGTTCATCACTGCTTGCGGCTTTAATTCTTGATTGCCATTTATAATGTTAGCTTTTTCTTGTTAGATATGTTTATATGGAAAATAAATTGGATCTTGTTTGATATGTTTATTTAACCCTCCTTTTCCGTGTGCTGTAATGTTCTCTTGTCTTGGTGTCTTACTCATGTTACGTATATTTTTTCCCCCTAGATCTTAATGCACACCAAAGACATGGCTCAGAAGGTGGGTTATTAACAAGCTGTTGCTAATTCTATAGCTAGAGATAAATCTGAGATTCAGCCTTCAATTTGTAAATAAATGTGCACAGTCAAGATGTAAATATAAATGAACTCAACAAATGGATTCGTTTAGTTTGTGTGGAATACACATCCAGGGGTTAGGCAGATTGTAGACTTGGTAAGAAAGAGAGCAAAACCATTTGCACAGGAGAAACCAGGGTTATTACTGGGATTTTACCCACTTCATTTTGATGAATGTGCTTTGTAAATACAGTATGTAACAAATGGATGTGTGAAAGGGCACGTTAGGGGGATATTTGATCGATTTCTCTTTACTGATATGACTCATTGTGCTGATGCTGTTATGTTTTCTGTCTGAGTCAGATGAATCTGGATGTGATCTACGGCGATACAGACTCTATTATGATCAACACCAACAGCAGGTCTCTGGACGAAGTCTTCAAGTTGGGCAACAAGGTTTGTTTGTGCAAGTTTGTGAGTCTGTCTGCTTTGTGCCTCACTGTGCTGTCTCCATGCTTGAATTCTCAAATGTAAGTTATATATCCTTCCAGCATCATCATCCTCCAGTACTATACATGTTTGTTTGTGCTTGCAAACATGGGTGATGGGCTCATATCAGCTTTGACCAAATATTTTATGTGACTCTACACCTTGCCCCACCCCACCCCCTCCAGGTGAAGGCAGAGGTAAACAAGCTGTACAAACTGCTAGAGATTGACATTGATGGCATATTCAAATCACTGTTACTGCTGAAGAAGAAGAAGTATGCCGCCCTGGTGGTGGAGAATCATGGCGAGGGACGTTTCAGCACCAAGCAGGAGCTCAAAGGCCTGGATATTGTCCGCAGGGACTGGTGCGATCTGGCCAAGGAGTGTGGAAAGTAAGTCAGCTCAGCCAGAAAAGAATCAAAAACTGGCTGTTTTCCCATTTTGATGAACTAATTGTTCTCCCGATCTTTTCCTCCCCTTCTTCTGTCCTCCGTCTTTTGTCCTTCTGTCCACCTCTCTTGGCCTCCCATTTCTCAGCTATGTGATAGGTCAGATCCTTTCAGACCAGAGTCGTGATGTCATTGTGGAGAACATCCAGAGACACCTGGTGGAGGTGGGGGAGAAGGTAGCAAGCGGCACTATACCACTCAGCCAGTATGAGATTCACAAGGTGTGGCCAGCATATATATTTACCTTAACATTCTTGAAAGGAAAAAAAAAAGACTTAAACTTTTCGGAACATTTTTATTAGCCTTTTTTTTTTTTTCACACTTGCTCTCTCCCTCCTCCAGGCTCTGACCAAGGATCCTCAAGATTATCCTGATAAGAAGAGCCTGCCCCATGTCCATGTAGCTCTGTGGATCAACTCTCAGAGTGGCCGACGGGTCAAAGCTGGAGACACAGTCTCCTACGTCATCTGCCAGGTGTGTGCATGTGTGTGAGTTTGTGTGTAAGTGCAAAATGCCTCTTTCATTGGCCAATGACAAGCGCATCAATGAATGTGTTTTTCCATCCATCCATCTATTATCCAAGCTGCTTATCCCAATTGGGGTCGCAGGATGCTGGAGCCTATCCCAGCAGTCATTGGGCAGCAGGCGGGGAGACCATTGTTGTTGTCAAAATCCTTAGTGTTGTTGACATGTTCAGCAGCAGGTTCTTTGGGTACTTTCCACCATTTTTATGAGGTCCCCCCCCCCCCCCCATGATAAAATGAAATGTGCTGGCCGTAACTTTTGTTCAAAGCACCGAGTTCAGATAATGCCAACTTTAACACTTGGCCAATTTTCATTTTGAAAATTATTTCAGATAATTATCAAAGAGAGCACAGCTTTCTAATTAACAATGAAGTGCACCCTCTAGCAAAAAAAAAAAAAAAACAACAAAAATCTGTTGAGTCAAGGGATCCTTTCTACACTTTCTTCGCTTGATACCATCCCAAAAATTTGATGATTCATAAATTTAAGGCTAATATAGCCCTTATATCCCCACTCCTGTTTGTCTCCACTTCTCTCACAGGACGGTTCCACGCTGGCAGCCAGTCAGAGAGCCTATGCCCTGGAGCAGCTCCAGAAGCAGGAAGGCCTCAGCCTAGATGCCCAGTACTACTTGGCCCAGCAGGTCCATCCTGTTGTGGCCCGCATCTGTGACCCCATAGAGGGCATTGATGGTGTACTCATAGCCACATGGCTGGGTGAGATTTTAGTAGACTTTATTTGATTTTTATAAACTTTGTGGCTTTTTATAGGCTCATTCATTGACTACCCAAATTCAAAATGTAATTCCCTTGTTTAGATGTTTGGGTTGATACCCTTAAGCAGTGATGGGACTTTCAAAAAAAGAAAAACCTCCCAAAAAATCAAGTTGGTGAGCAACTAGTCAAAAATTCAATGATAACCAGGCTTGACAAGAAGAGAATCTGACCATCTTACAATAACTGCAGCAGTAAAAGTCAGTATTTGCAAATCCCATTGTGGCAAGTAAGTAGTGTTTTTGGAAATTATAAATTGCTCACACAAAGTACACCATGTACACCTCTTTTTAAGATATTGTGGGAGTGCAGGAATGAGGAGACGGAGAGATCGAGTCTAGTCAATTCCGTTTACTCGCCACACAAAACGACACTGATACAGCACAATCTCTTGTGGCAACCAGCTAACCACTAGGCTGCTGCAAACATGGCTCCCCGGAAACCCCAAGCAATGCCTACATCAGCACTCTAAAATGTCTGCCTTAAAGGAGCAGCAGCCCCTGGTGAATCTACCCTCAAATGTGTATCACCACAATATCCTCTTTATGTGGATAGCTTGTCTGAAAAAAATGCATTCTAATCCAAAGTATAAGCACACACATTGGGAAAGAAATGAGATTGCATATGCCAGTCCATTTCTGTGAGATCTCAGCCAGAGTCTGCCAGATATAAATTCAGTCCAAATAATGTTTGCATTTGTGAAAATGTAATTCAATTCTACTCATGTAGTCCGCACCACTGCCAAATTTAGTCTAACGTGTTACTCAAGTAAAAAAAAAAACGAAGGCAAAGCTTCCTGTTTGTTTTTATTGACAACAGATATAGTTGCCTTCTCCCTTACTAGTCTGTCACAATATGGTCAGAATGCACGTGCTAAGAGGAGTGTCTGACCATCATTTCATCTTCTCCTCGATCTCCCATTCACAGCTAAAAAAAAGCATCAGCCAAACCCCTGAAATGTCAAATTTAATTAAAGAGTCTCCATATGTGCGATTAGTCATACCATTACCTACAATTAATTACCACTACTACCCATCCCAGGTCTGGATCCCAGTCAGTTCCGAGCCCATCAGCAGTACCAGAGGGAGGAGGAGGAGGGAGGCCTGCTCGGGGCCCCAGCCCAGCTGACAGACGAAGAGCGCTACAAAGACTGCGAGAGATTCACATTCACTTGCCCGGAGTGTGGCACCGACAACATCTACGACAATGTCTTCGAGGGAGCTGTGAGTGGAAATTTGTGACATTGTGTCTCTATATCTCCCTGTTCACTGTTTACTGTTGGTTGTTGCTAGCTTTGTGAACATGCTGACAGTGACAGTTGCGACTAGCTGACCAATGTAACGACTTACTGTAGACATTTGAATATAGTCACTGACAATTACAAGGAATATCTCAATCCTAAAATCATCAAATTCTTAGAAAATATTGTTATAGAAACACTGTTACAAGCTCTAATGACCAATATGTGTCCTTTAAATGGTGGCGGGATAGACATGTTGTGACACAACATGGAGACCATCCGGGGATCACAAATGCATGGTCTTCAGATCGCAAAAGAAACTTTTCGCTTGCCCACCTCCAGTACAGTCAGCCACAGAGCTTCAGAGCCACAGGTAGGCAAGCAGAAACAGAGCTTCTCTTCGCTTGCCCACCTCCAGTACGGTCAGCCACAGAACAGTGCCCCCAGTATCTTGCAGTCTCGCTCAAGGACATGTCAGCAAGGCGGCTGCTTGCTTGAACATGAGTCTTCCTGTTGAAGGAAGGTTTCTCTACTGGATGCACAACCCCCACTCCTCAGCTGGGAGCTATTTTCTTCACAAGTGAAATGTAGAAAAAGGAGTACAATTCACAAACTGACTTTATATAACCAAAAAGGGGAACTGACTCATGACCTGAACCAATCTAAGACCCTGCACTCCTTAGTAATCTAAAAAGATAAAGCATGCATCTCAATCATGTCTAACTCTGTGGTACAGGCACAACTGTGCAGTGTCGGAGTTATGCCCTATGTATTTATGCACACAGTCATATACCCAAAGAGCCAGTCTCAAAAATGTCTGTGATGTACTTTAATATTAATCAGAGAGTGAAAATTAACGTTATCCTTTCATAAAATGTTTTGTAAACAATTGAACTTGCTGTGAAGGATTCATCGAGACTTACTCATCCACTATGTTGTGTCTCCGTCTGTATTTTCAAACAGCATTGTGGCTCCAGTAGAGCCTGTTTTCATTAGAATGTTTTGGTCTCCACAACTTTAAAAAGGCTTTGCTTAACCCATGCCACCTTGTGCACCACAAACACACATGCACAAATCTCAGCATTTGTGAAGCCAAGGTCATGCTTGTGCAAGTGTGCATGTGGCATTTATTGTGGAAATACATGCGTGTGCGTTTTATCTGCTTCTAATAGAAGCTCAGCGATCAGCTTTCCCTTGCCTCAAATACACTAATAAAGCCGACAGCCCTTCTGGCATAGATAACTCACACTGCGTTAAGATAGGAGGATTGCACAAATGTAACGTTGTTGCCAATATGCACCTTTGCAGGTGCACTGGTGTACTTTGCCATTTGGCCTAGATAAATCACATCACGTTAAAACTGTAATAATATGCACATGCATATATGATATCCATAATGTCCACACACCAAAGAAATTTTATCAATCAACAACTCAGTTAATTAAATGTGGAATGAACCAAACTCTCACCCTCTTTTCAAAGTTCTTCTCAGAGGTTACTACCCACCTTACTTTTTTTTCTAGCTAAATAGAATTTAGTATACACTACAGCCTCTAGATGAGGATTGGTGACCTGCCAGAGAGGATGGTAGGGTGGACAAATATTTCCATTTCCATTCAAAATTTATTAGGATTTGGCTGAGGGCAAGTATTAAATTCCCACCCTGGCATGCCGTGTTTAGACGCCAATAAACAGTCCAAGAATGATAAGCCAGTAAGTTAATTAGGGTGGTGAACATGTTTTAACAGCTTTGTGAGAGGGGAGGATGGAGAGGCCTTGACTGTACCACTGACACAGAGTCTTGAGAAGGTGGGAGGCAGAGGTGGAGGAAGGAGGCGAATCTATGAACGAATGAGCCGAGATGCAGAGGAGGAGAGACATTGGCTAGGAGAAGTAAGAGAGCAAATTGAAAAGATAAAGTGAAAGAAAAGCCAGACAGAGCAGCAGGGGTTTCCTTGACTTGTAGATGGATTTCAGTTTGATATAACTTTATCCAAATTGGGGTAATTAAATTGGCTCAGTGTGGAAGATGGCAGGATTTGACAGTTGAAGGTTTACGTTAAAGACTTTTGTTATGTTGTGTTGTAAAATTCTGTTTAAACTTCAGCGTTAATAAAGTCAGTGGTAGCTTGTGTTTTTATGTTTGACATGATGATGAAGGATGAAAAGAGCCAACAGCATGTAAAAAAAAAAACATCTATAGGTACAAACCCAAGGCCATTAAGGCCCATTCTTAACCCTAATGCTGTAAAGAATTTAACTGGACCATTTCTGTAAGCTTTGCAAACTTTATCTGGTATTTACTATTTACACTAAAGCATTCTGGAAAACCAGTCAAGTGGGCTACCTAAAAGTTTAATAGAGCTTGGCAGAACCCTCTCCCCCATTTTGGAGAAAACCACGAGAGGGAGAGGATGTGAGGGAGGAGGAGAGCCGTTATCAAAGTGAAGTGTGGAATGAAGAAAGTTAGATAAAGGAGTAGGGAGGGAGAGTACAGAGAGAGAGGAGGGGAGGCTGCTTTCATCCTCACCAGACTGGGAGGAGAGACATGAGGCAGGGGAAAGGAAGACTTGAGATAAGGGTTAGGGGAGGGTTAATTCTGACTGTATGTGTGTTCACTTTTGAATTTGGCTGCATGTTTAGAGAGAAATTGACTCGAAGAAATTGCGGTGATGTTAGAACTGAATTAACAAGGCGGACAGAGAAAAGGAAACCTTGGAGATGGGTCACATGGCCAACATACATGCCTGTCACACATCTGTGTTCAGAAGAACCAGCACACCTTGAACCAACTGTCATACCACATTTAAAGTCACCAAGGTCACTTGTTTTGCCTATTCCGATGCCCAGTTGAACACTAACTGATGAAGTGCTGGTCTGCCTGGTTTGTACCACAAAATCGAGTCATGTGGTGTGTGACATATTGGAATGTACCTTTTGTGTGAAGGTGGGGAGGTGTGCCTGATAAACTGGCAGCTCTTGTGTATTTTGTTGAAATGGCTACTCTAAGTGTGCACCCGTGACAGAGGTGTGAAACAACAGGCAATTATCTTTAGTTTGGGGAAAGAATTTGTTAGATCGTGAGGTGCAGTTTTGATGACACTTGTGTGAGTGTGCGTTGTCATAGTTCCGGCATGGCTGTTTACGATGGACTGCCCATGGAAACCTTTTTTTTTCCTTCCTTCTTTTTGCTCCTGTCAGTGCAAACACTAAACGGAGGGCAGACTCAAAGTGTGAAATTTTAAAAGTAGTTATATTTAGCCCAATTGCTGTTCTCCATCTATTTTTTATTTTTTTTTATTACATTAACTGTCGGCGCTGCTGTCAAGTCGAAAATTCAAAGTATTGAGGTCATGTTGACCCATTTCCCTCGGCCACAGTAACGTGAAAAGTTTCCAGCCCCAGGTGTGCTTTCAACATTGTTCTTGCTTTATTCACCCCTCCTATGACGTGTTTTGTTGGGTATAACCTGTTGAGGGGCAATTTCCAGTGTGACCTTGATGCTTCTGTTGATTAGTCTGAAAATTGACGTTAATCCCCTTGTATTACAGCCCTACCACCATACATTTATTAACCGGGCCTTGTGTTCCTAGTCCAAAGGAATTCTGATAATGTACCTGGAAATGCTTTTTCTTTACCCCTGTACAACCACTGTACCAACTCAAAGCCACAATCTCAACATGGTGCCCTCTGAGAGTCCTGGGATTGATGTACAGTAGTTTAATTTGATTTAACAATTGACGTGTTACTTTTAGAAGGGAATGGAAACAAATGGTATTATTGGGCTGTTGTGGAATAAGTTTGAGTCCATTTTTCTGGATAAGGGCCCAATTTGGAACATGATTTTAAAAAAATGATGATCATCTATTCTCACTCTTAGACTTAAACCTACTTCCATTTTTAAGGGTATGAAGATGGAGCCCAGTCTTCTGCGCTGCTGTCATATCCCCTGCGGGGGAAGCCCTATCAACTACCCCGTCAACATCAGCAACAAACTGCTGCTTGACATCCGCCGCCACATCAAAAAGTACTACAGTGTAAGTATTTTTGTGTGTCTGTGTTTGTGCATGTGTCTGCATGTGTGGGGTGTTAATCAGGGCCAAGTCTCTGAATAACGCTAGTCAAGCTGCTTGTTTACTTGTTTTTACACATTTTTTTCCTGCTGAATGGCCAAAACACTTTCTGCTACAGTCATTACACACATACACATGTACCTCACACCCACCTGCAGAGCCACAAATGGACTTAATTTAGTTTCTATTCAGAATCTAATGCTGCAGCTTGTTGCAGTAGCACAGCCAGCCAGCTGACACAAGTCAGAGTCTCTCTCGCTCTCTCTCTCGCTCTCGCACTCTCTCTCTCTCTCTCTCTCTCTCTCTCTCTCTCTCTCTCTCTCTCTCTCTCTCTCTCTCTCTCTCTCTCTCCCTCTCCCTCTCCCTCTCCCCCCCCCCCTTCCTTTTTCTGTCTCTCCCCCCTTCCCTCTTGCACATGGACAGCTGAGTCTCATTTAGCCGAACGCTCAGAATCCAAGGGAGAATGAAATGATAACAAGGTTGAAAAGCGCCGATTCTCTTGAGCAAGCATGTTAAACAATATGTGCATTCCCACCCCATATTTAGAAACTGAAGAAACTGTGTCTGGAATCCTTTATAAATTGATACATATTATAAAATAATCAATTTTACTAGAGAGATTTACAAAACTTTTGGTAAATTTTATATGATTATTTCATGAGCTTTCTCATGTCAGGTATGTTCATATTAATTTGCTTACTGATCTTGTAGCCTTTAAAGAAATTAAAATGTTTCCTGCATACATCTTGAAAGGGTTTGGCATGGACGTAAAGGCTGTCGAGCCCTTTCAAATCATCTTATTACTACTTTAAGACTTGAATTGAAACCCCATTAAAACAGACATTTTCACATTCATTTGTATAAAGTAGGCAACAAAGTCAAGCCACAAAATGAAAGGTTACTCATTTCTGACCCCATCAGTATCATGGAAAATCAAAAACATCAGAAATCACGCAACAGAAATTAATGCAAACATGTTGTGAGAACCATGTCTAACCTTGGACTAACGTTGACAGCGTCCCTCAAAAGGGTTGTCATGACAGGATTAGGGAGTCCTGCTGAGCTTGCCCTATCTGACATTTGCAGCTAAAGAGCATATATATTACTCATCTCGTGAACCATTCATGAGCTCAGGAGAAAGACTGATGCATGACTGATTGTGAAATTTGTTGAAAATTGCCAGTCGTGCTTCAAAATTGAAATACCAGTTTACTATTTTTTTCAGGTACTATAGAAAGCATCCTGTTATTTTTCAGAAAATGAACTCCTAAAATGGCTGCTCTGTGGAATCCTGCCCCAAGGCTGGAGAACACTGGCTCGGGGGCTGTTGGGGCCGTTCTTACTGCAGCGTAAGCCAGTAATGTACAGTAGCAGCCACCAAAGTCTGTTCCTATGTTGTGTCCATCCAGCAGCTGTCTGCCACTAGTCATGCGAGGCACACTGCATTCATTCTTAAAGCGGTAGACTGGACTGAATAAGTATATACACAACTCTACACATCTGCAGTCATTTAGGCTGCTGTTGGGTAGATGGATCTGAGAATGCAGTGCAGTAAGTGTCCAGTAATCAGGATCGGGCAGCTGTAGCTGTGCAGTTGTGTCACCATTATGAAATGTTCCTGACATGGTGACATGAAGAAACATAATTCAGAACAGTGGCTACAAGACCACATAATTCCATGCCTGACAAGCAGGCTCTGTGTAAGTTAAACTGGATTCCAGTGTTGTCCCTTCAGAGGGACTCTTGAAAGAGAATTTCCCTCTCGGTCTGTCTGCTGCTCTCATTGCCCGTCTCTCTCCTGGTGGCTTGTAACACCTTGGTTTTGGGTGAATGTGATTGAGTGGAATTTGCTTTATGTCTTAAAAGCTAGCCAAGTAAGAGTGTGTGTGTGTGTGTGTGTGTGTGTGTGTGTGTGTGTGTGTGTGTGTGTGTGTGTGTGTGTGTGTGTACACGCAGGAGGGGGGTTACTCTCCCACAGTGCTGAACAGAAATCAATTAGCACAGTGAATGTGTGGGGAGAGAGTACCCCGCAACCCCTTTGTCACAACGTGTGAAACAGCTGCTACCGCTGAATACTTGCACCACACACGCGCACACATGCACACACACAGACAAACACCATTTGAGACCGAACTACAGTGGACACAGCACACACAGAGGGGCGATGAAGAGGGGTAATATTGTGTAATTAAGGATTCCTTTCAGGCTGAGGGAGAGTTCAAATAGAGCTGTTTGACTGGCTAGATAGAGTGAAAGCCCTACACCTCCCTCTCTCTCTCTCTCTCTCTCTCTCTCTCTCTCTCTCTCTCTCTCTCTCTCTCTCTCTCTCTCTCTCGATGTGTGTGTGAGCGTTCCTAGCCATGACCACAGGGACATTAATCATTAGTGAAATTACCCCCCCCCCCTTATCAATACACCACCATCCTGAGACTGGGCAAACACTTGTTTTCTCTCCTAATCCCCCCGATGTGCCCCTTTCTCCCTCTTTTCCACCCTCACCCCACCCCTGATCTCCTACTCTCTGTCCGTCACTCGTTTGCGCTGTCTTTTGCTTTATAACTCTTTCTAACTTGCTTTCCTGTGTTGTGCTCCCGTCCTCTGGTCCTGCTGTCTTTGGCAAAACGAGTCAGTCACCAGTCTTGAAACCCCTCAGCCTCTTTTTTTTTTCTTTTTTTTTTACCCCTCACATCTAACCACCGTTGCCATGGCGTTTTAACAAATTATTGCAATTACCCTCGACATGCGGGTCGCCCCTGGAGACGGGCTGAGGGGCAGGGGAAGAAAGGAGGAGGGAGGGAGAAAAAGAAAGGGTGAATGAGGACCAGAGAAGGTGATAATCCTATTTTGAACAAAAGGTCAAATTGTTGAATAGAGAAGCTTTGATTAAGCGGAGGATGTACAAAGTGGAGCGTTTGAGCCGTATTCTGTGCGTGCGTGCACAGGAGAGGTTTCAGGCCTATTCTCTGCACAACTGGAGGTGTTGATTGCAGAAGCACAAAGCCAGCTCGAGCTTCTGTGTCTCTTGTCTTTGTTCTATCCTTGTGTGTGTGTGTGTGTGTGTGTGTGTGTGTGTGTGTGTGTGTGTGTACGGGGGCAGGTGAATTCCATCAGTACAGGAGTCGTTCAAGAAGGCTTCCCCACTGTATGAAAGTCAGCGATACCTAACGCTTAACAAAAATGAGACGGACAGGAAAAGAAGGGGAACGAGATGAGTACGGCAGCGTGAAGGCCGTGGAGCGATGTTATTGTTGGTGATGCCAACGTGACAGGCAGCCAAGCTTGAGGAAGGCAAAGGACACCCCACAGCTTAGGCCACAGTCGGTGGAATCGGTCCAAAATATTGCTGTCCCTGAAAAGATGCCCATTCAGAAGTGCCAAGCAAGGAAATGACAGCTCGGACATTTGTGCTTGTTGTTGTCAAGAGTAAGATGGTGACAGAGGGTAGACATTTTGGGAGAGGTGGGTAAGAACGTGCACATGTGAGTGGTAGTGGGGGTGGGGGGTCTACACAAAGGAAAAATGCTCTCCCAATCTCTCCAATGTGCCCTTTTCTCCCTCTCTTCCACCCTCACCCCTAATCTACTCTCTCTCTCTCTCTCTCTGTCTCTCTCTCTCTCTCCCCTCTCTCTCACTCGTTTGCTCTGTCTTGTGCTAAGAAAGGGAGAGAGTCATGGAGAGAGTGTATTTGTCATTGGTCGTGTCGCAGCCTGGTCTTGCCTCTGTTTGGTGAAATTATGTGGAACTCATTTGATGCCTGCATTCAGCGCGTCAGGTATCCACTGCTATAATTATGCAATTATGGGCCTTTATTCTCCCACGTCCGACTGTAACCCCCCCCCCCATGCTGTAGCAGAATGCATCAATTAGATGTCGTTCTTTTTCTCTCCCGATCTCTCCTCATGCGTCGCCCTTGTTTGCAACCTGTTGCCCCTCTCGGTTTCAGTGCGGTTCTTGCGGGGCTGCCGGGCTCAAAATCAAGATGTGTGTGTTTGTGAGTACGTGAGCATATTGCGCTTGAATCTGTTTCTGTGTGTGTGTATGCATCCCTCATGTGTATGAGTGCATGCATTTTTCTGTGCAGTTCTGTTTGTTCACCGATCTATGTGTGCGAGAGTATGTGCACACACATTTGTATGTTTGGTGGAAGGATGTGGGCTTCAGTAAGGCATGACTGGTCATTTCTGCTCACACTCAAGCGGCTCTTCAGTGTGTTAGTTCCTGGTGCTTCTTGGTTCGTGCATGTGTGCGTGCGCATACAAGCCTAACATACGTATGTGTTTCTTTCTAATCTTGTTTAAAGAATGATATGCTTAAAAGATACATGTGAGCAACAAATTAACATATTTGTTTGTGTATGTGTGCCTGTTCAGTAAAACCCATGGGAACAGCAGTGTGTGCTCAGGATTGTGTCACAAGGAACACAAAAAAACCGTTTTAGATCAGATGGTTACATTATTACGTCCCAATGAAAAACACACGCCTTATCTCCCACCTCCCAGGAGCATTGTCCTAGCTGTTTCTTTATCAGAGCCAGCGACGCGGTCTCATTTCCCATGGTACTCACTCGTCTCTGTGTATCAAAGTGGCGGTGTTGTTTAGATAATTAGTCCTGGTGCTGGGATTTGTGGGTAAACCTGTGAACTCTGGGACTTTGTAATTGATTTGGGACACGTATCGTTTGGTTTTCATTTAAGAGGAGATTGGCTGGGTGTGGGATCTCTGTGTTGTGGGTTTGTGTGTGTGTCTGTGTGGCCACACGCCAGTCTTCGTTGAATGTGCTTCTTGCATATCATAATCTTATGTTGTGTGAATACACCTCATAAAAAGGGAAAAAAAGAGACCGTTGACCTTATTTTTGTGATGAACACCAATAGTCATGTCAACAATTACACAACAAATAAAAATACACTGACACTTAGTTTTTCTGTGTACCATAACACAAACATATTACAAAAAGTGTAAAAAACATGGTTGGTCAAAACACATGATGAGGTTGAAAAGCATTTCTATATTTTCCATGTCTTTGTAATTTTAAAATTGTTCCAGAAATATGGAAATACAATAGTTTATCAGATCTGACACCCGTATGACTGCACACATTGTAGATGTAGAACTCACACAATTACTGCGGTATTTGTAGAAGTATGAACAGTAATAGTAGTGCTGGTCATCTTTTTAAACCACAGCAAGCTTCTCCAATTCAATTCAAGAACATAAGGTCTGGCGACGTTTGGGTGGTGCGGTGGTCTATTCCGTTGCCTACCAACACGGGAATCGCCGGTCCAAATCCCCGTGTTACCACCGGCTTGGTTGAGCATCCCTACAGACATAGTTGGCCATGTCTGTGGGTGTGTGTCCTGGTTGCTGCACTAGCGCCTCCTCTGGTCGTTCGGGGTGCCTGTTCGGGGGGGAGAGGGAACTGGGGGGAATAGTGCAATCCTCCCACGTGCTACGTCCCCCTGGTGAAACTCCTCACTGTCAGGTGAAAAGAAGCAGCTGGTGACTCCACGTGTATCAGAGGAGGCATGTGGTAGTCTGCAGCCCTCCCCGGATTGGCAGGGGGCGTGGAGCAATGACCAAGATGGCTTGGCAGAGTGGGGTAATTGGCCGGATACAATTGGGGAGAAAATAAGGGGGGGGGGGGACACAAGGTCTGAATAATGGACTTTGACATACAGGTAGTCCCCGGGTTATGAACAAGTTCCGTTGTTGGGTCTTCTGTTCTTGTGTCGTATTTGTATATAAGTTGGAACAGTTATGTACGGTTCACATCTAGCATCTATTTGTCAAATGTTTGTCTTCGTATATAGTATATATTTTACCTAAAACATCATAAATATAATAATGCAGTAATAACAATAAATGTAACTACAGTACAGTATTTATAATTGAGAGGGACAATGTGTGTACAGGTATAGAGAGGTATGGTATAGAGAGGTATAGAGAGAATGTGTGTACAGGTATAGAGAGGAATGGTATACAGAGGTATAGAGAGAATGTGTGTACAGGTATAGAGAGGAATGGTATACAGAGGTATAGAGAGAATGTGTGAATAGGTATAATGTGTGTACAGGTATAGAGAGGTATGGTATACAGAGGTATAGAGAGAATGTGTGAATAGGTATAAGGAGCATTTCTTACATTTAAACTCCCCACCTGCCACTGTACCCGGAGCGGGTCGCGCCAGGCGGAGGCCGGCTGTTTGATGTTCGTTTCAGTCGTGGTCGTTTTCCTTTTCTTCGGTGCATCACCATCACTTGCATCAGATTTACGTTTTGAAGCCATGATTACGAGGGCAAACACACGAAAAGTTCAAGTCAGAACACAACACACAATGTTCGCACAATCCGACTTAAAATGGCGACGACGGCGTGGCGTTGTTCTCCCTTGGGCCGACGAACCACCTATGACACGCAGTGTTTTGAGCGTCGCACAAAGTAGTCCGTCCGTTCGTTAGTACGAACCATTGTGTGTAACTCCTTCTTTTATATATATATATATATATATGTATATATATATATATATATATGTATATATACACTACCGTTCAAAAGTTTGGGATCACATTGAAATGTCCATATTTTTGAAGGAAAAGCACTGTACTTTTCAATGAAGATAACTTTAAACTAGTCTTAACTTTAAAGAAATACACTCTATACATTGCTAATGTGGTAAATGACTATTCTAGCTGCAAATGTCTGGTTTTTGGTGCAATATCTACATAGGTGTATAGAGGCCCATTTCAAGCAACTATCACTCCAGTGTTCTAATGGTAAAATGTGTTTGCTCATTGGCTCAGAAGGCTAATTGATGATTAGAAAACCCTTGTGCAATCATGTTCACACATCCGAAAACAGTTTAGCTCGTTACAGAAGCTACAAAACTGACCTTCCTTTGAGCAGATTGAGTTTCTGGAGCATCACATTTGTGGGGTCAATTAAACGCTCAAAATGGCCAGAAAAAGAGAACTTTCATCTGAAACTCGACAGTCTATTCTTGTTCTTAGAAATGAAGGCTATTCCATGCGAGAAATTGCTAAGAAATTGAAGATTTCCTACACCGGTGTGTACTACTCCCTTCAGAGGACAGCACAAACAGGCTCTAACCAGAGTAGAAAAAGAAGTGGGAGGCCGCGTTGCACAACTGAGCAAGAAGATAAGTACATTAGAGTCTCTAGTTTGAGAAACAGACGCCTCACAGGTCCCCAACTGGCATCTTCATTAAATAGTACCCGCAAAACACCAGTGTCAACATCTACAGTGAAGAGGCGGCTGCGGGATTCTGGGCTTCAGGGCAGAGTGGCAAAGAAAAAGCCATATCTGAGACTGACCAATAAAAGAAAAAGATTAAGATGGGCAAAAGAACACAGACATTGGACAGAGGAAGACTGGAAAAAAGTGTTGTGGACGGATGAATCCAAGTTTGAGGTGTTTGGATCACAAAGAAGAACGTTTGTGAGACGCAGAACAAATGAAAAGATGCTGGAAGAATGCCTGACGCCATCTGTTAAGCATGGTGGAGGTAATGTGATGGTCTGGGGTTGCTTTGGTGCTGGTAAGGTGGGAGATTTGTACAGGGTAAAAGGGATTCTGAATAAGGAAGGCTATCACTCCATTTTGCAACGCCATGCCATACCCAGTGGACAGCGCTTGATTGGAGCCAATTTCATCCTACAACAGGACAATGACCCTAAACACACCTCCAAATTGTGCAAGAACTATTTAGAGCAGAAGCAGGCAGCTGGTATTCTATCGGTAATGGAGTGGCCAGCGCAGTCACCAGATCTGAACCCCATTGAGCTGTTGTGGGAGCAGCTTGACCGTATGGTACGCAAGAAGTGCCCATCCAACCAATCCAACTTGTGGGAGCTGCTTCTGGAAGCGTGGGGTGCAATTTCTCCAGATTACCTCAACAAATTAACAGCTAGAATGCCAAAGGTCTGCAATGCTGTAATTGCTGCAAATGGAGGATTCTTTGACGAAAGCAAAGTTTGATGTAAAAAAAATCTTATTTCAAATACAAATCATTATTTCTAACCTTGTCAATGTCTTGACTCTATTTTCTATTCATTTCACAACATATGGTGGTGAATAAGTGTGACTTTTCATGGAAAACACAAAATTGTTTGGGTGATCCCAAACTTTTGAACGGTAGTGTATATATATATATATATATATATATATATATATATATATAAGCTTTATGTAGACCGGTTTGTAAGTCCAGGCGTTCGTAACCCGGGGACTACCTGTATACCTTTTGTCATGTAAAATGGGTAGAAACCCTGTTGATAGAGGAAGTATATTGAATTGTTCACCTCAGTTTGTCCAGCAGGCTGTGACTGAAGACAGAAGTGGCTGAGGAGATGTTGGTTTGATAAGTGAATAATATATTAAAAGAAAATTAAACACCGTTTTCTGCTTTCCTTCATAACTGTTAAGGAGAGAAGTTGAGGAACGTACAGGTGTGTGTGTGTGTGTGTGTGTGTGTGTGTGTGTGTGTGTGTGTGTGTGTGTGTGTGTGTGTGTGTGTGTGTGTAAAGAAAGGCAGGTGCCCGGTGACGGAGGTTTTAGTCCAAGCGGGATGGATGGATGAATAAATGAAGGGATGCAAAGTAGTTGATGGGGGTGAGTCTTGGACTCTGTCATTAGTTGGGTATTAACCCCCACCCCTGCAGCCACCTCCAGTAATGACAGGGGCATATGAGGGGAAGGATGGAATAGATGGATGGAAAGGAGGGGGTTGGAGGATTGAGAGAGGGTTAAACCACAGCACCTGCTCAAGGCCACACACTCATTCCAGGGGGTCCTAACTGCTTTTGCCGTCTGTTACACTGCCTGTCTAAAAAATACCAAACGAGGAGGAGCCCTCCCCAGCATGATGCTTAGTTAGGTTAATGTATAGTAAAAGATGAGAAGGAGGTTATAGTGTGGATTCCTAAGTGAAGAACACAAACGTGCAGGTTTAGATGGCAGTCTCCTTGTTACCATTTGTGCTTTACTCTTTCTTTCTCCGCTCTCGTCCTGTTTATGTTTCTGTACACTTTCTTTATCCCTCATTCCTTGTCCTGATCTGCGGATGTCTCTCCCCTTCACTTTCTCTCCCGATTTCTTCCTGTCCCTCTTTCTTTCACCCTTGTTTTTCTTCACTATTTGATTTGCCCTTCCCATCTCTCGCTCTCTCGCTCTGACACACACTAATACACACATTAATACACAGACACACACACACAAATACCACTTTCAGCTGCTCCCGTTAGGGGTCGCCACAGCGGATCATCTGTTTCCATCTCTTCCTGTCCTCTGCATCTTCCTCTGTCACACCAGCCACCTGCATGTCCTCCCTCACCAACATCCATAAACCTCCTCTTTGGCCTTCCTCTTCTCCTCTTCCCTGGCAGCTCCATATTCAGCATCCTTCTCCCAATATACCCAGCATCTCTCCTCCACACATGTCCAAGCCATCTCAATCTTGTCTCTCTTGCTTTGTCTCCAAACCGTCCAACTTGAGCTGCCCCTCTAATATACTCATTCCTAATCCTGTCCTTCTTCATCACTCCCAATGAAAATCTTATCATCTTCAACACTGCCACCTCCAGCTCCACCTCCTGTCTTTTCATCAGTGCCACTGTCTCCAAACCATATAACATAGCTGGTCTCACAACCATCTTGTAAACCTTCCCTTTAACTCTTGCTGGTACCCTTCTGTCGCAAATCACTCCTGACGCTCTTCTCCACCCACTCCATATATATATATATATATATATATATATATATATATATATATACACTACCGTTCAAAAGTTTGGGATCACCCAAACAATTTCGTGTTTTCCATGAAAAGTCACACTTATTCACCACCATATGTTGTGAAATGAATAGAAAATAGAGTCAAGACATTGACAAGGTTAGAAATAATGATTTGTATTTGAAATAAGATTTTTTTTACATCAAACTTTGCTTTCGTCAAAGAATCCTCCATTTGCAGCAATTACAGCATTGCAGACCTTTGGCATTCTAGCTGTTAATTTGTTGAGGTAATCTGGAGAAATTGCACCCCACGCTTCCAGAAGCAGCTCCCACAAGTTGGATTGGTTGGATGGGCACTTCTTTGAGCAGATTGAGTTTCTGGAGCATCACATTTGTGGGGTCAATTAAACGCTCAAAATGGCCAGAAAAAGAGAACTTTCATCTGAAACTCGACAGTCTATTCTTGTTCTTAGAAATGAAGGCTATTTCATGCGAGAAATTGCTAAGAAATTGAAGATTTCCTACACCGGTGTGTACTACTCCCTTCAGAGGACAGCACAAACAGGCTCTAACAGGTACTATTTAATGAAGATGCCAGTTGGGGACCTGTGAGGCGTCTGTTTCTCAAACTAGAGACTCTAATGTACTTATCTTCTTGCTCAGTTGTGCAACGCGGCCTCCCACTTCTTTTTCTACTCTGGTTAGAGCCTGTTTGTGCTGTCCTCTGAAGGGAGTAGTACACACCGGTGTAGGAAATCTTCAATTTCTTAGCAATTTCTCGCATGGAATAGCCTTCATTTCTAAGAACAAGAATAGACTGTCGAGTTTCAGATGAAAGTTCTCTTTTTCTGGCCATTTTGAGCGTTTAATTGACCCCACAAATGTGATGCTCCAGAAACTCAATCTGCTCAAAGAAGTGCCCATCCAACCAATCCAACTTGTGGGAGCTGCTTCTGGAAGCGTGGGGTGCAATTTCTCCAGATTACCTCAACAAATTAACAGCTAGAATGCCAAAGGTCTGCAATGCTGTAATTGCTACAAATGGAGGATTCTTTGACGAAAGCAAAGTTTGATGTAAAAAAAATCTTATTTCAAATACAAATCATTATTTCTAACCTTGTCAATGTCTTGACTCTATTTTCTATTCATTTCACAACATATGGTGGTGAATAAGTGTGACTTTTCATGGAAAACACAAAATTGTTTGGGTGATCCCAAACTTTTGAACGGTAGTGTATATAGTTTTTGTGCATTTTACAGAAGCATTTTATAAGAGATACATGAGAAAGGCTGCATGAAACAACTCATTTTGGCAAAACTTCCCTTGTTGAAAAGGTTTTTACACTCCTGGGGGCTGTTGCTCTGTCATTAGCTTGGCTTCAGTTTAGGGTTTGAGATGAGTCAAAACCTGTGTTGTCTGGAACAAAGTCACATGGGTTCTTTAACCTGATTGTTGTGTCCTCTTAATCTGCGATTTAATGCGCACCTACAGTTTCGATTAAACCCAATTGCTGTGTCTTCTTGAAATCACATAACTGCCACTAGAGGTCACTTTTTTCTGAGGTTTAAGTTAGAGCTTGACATGTGGTTTAACTGGTGTTTATGAGGAGATGTCTACTGCTCAAATTGTTGTAGTACTTCAAAATGGCCAAATGGAGGACCGCACAGGTGTCTAGGGTTTTGCTGGCTCTCTGTGGGGAGGTTCAATGGGCAGCACCGCGGGCCAGCAGTTAGCACTGTTGCCTCACAGCAAGATGGTCCTGGGTTCGAACCCCAGGTCTGTGTGGCGTTTGCATGTTCTCCCCGTGTCTGTGTAGGTTTTCTCCGGGTGCTCCAGTTTACTCCCACCATCAAAGACATGCATGTTGGGGTTAATACTCCTATCTGTGTCCCTGAGCAAGGCAACGGCAAGAGGAACTGGAGTTGGTATCCAGGCACTGCATGGCGGCTGCCCACTGCTCCTAGCATAGGATGGGTTGAACGCAGAGAACGAGTTTCGTTGTATGTATGTACAATGACAAATAATAAAGTGTCTTCTTTATAGAGAGGCATGCAAAGCAGCTCTTCAATATGCCAGTTGCCCTTGCCATATAGCAGCAGGTTTTTCTGTCTTTCTATACCCCCACCCCAACTTACCTGACACTAGGAAGGATAGTGCACTGATATAAGTACTGCTCTGCTCACAACATTATTATGCTGTTTTATGCAAATTGATGTGAACATTACCACTGTGTTGTAGGGTACTGGGTCATTTTCATAATATCAGGATAATTCCCTACCTGAATTATGATTAACATTGCCTGCAGGCATTAATCTAAAAAAAAACACCCTACAGAAGAGTCAAGTAACTGATGCAGTTGCTGCAATGGTATGCTCATTGCTAATAAAAGTACGTAATGATGGTAAAAACTTTATTTTGCTGCAAACTTGTGTAAATTTAACAACAGCGATAAGACACATTTTCTGACTTATTTTTAGCAAATGATGAAATAAGTAGTTGTGAAATAATAACCTGAAATCTCTTGACACGTTTTACAGAGGAAGTTTGATCATTGCTATGTGTTGTTCCATTGAATGGCCTGTTTGTCAGGCGGAATAAGGTGATTCGATCATGCTTCTGGTTTAGTAGCTGTTTCGCTGAATCTGAGTTGCTTTTGACAGTACAGTCACGTTAAGCTTAACACACAGCTGCGTACTAAACCTCAGAAAGCGCCGGTTTAGCTGAGCCAGTTCTAAACTGCAGCTATGCGTGTCAAATGCTAAGTGACGGAGCAACAGCCCGCTGGAGTATGAGGGCCTTCAGTTGATAAATTGTGCAATCGACAGTGAGTCAAAGGTATCTGTTAAATGACTGACTAAAGTATCTCACCCACGGATACTTTGACAAGTATGACCCCAAAGGTGACAGAGGCCAGGCGGCTGGGGAACGACTCTCCTATCCCTGAAGACCATGCTGCCGCCAAGATGTTTCAGAAAAGGATGCTCACATTTCACCTGAACAGCAGATGGAAACTCGTGTCTCTCTTTTGCTTTCACCCTCTGTCTCTAGGGATGGCTCGTGTGTGAGGACCAAGCGTGTCAGAACAGGACTAGGCGTCTGCCAATCTCTTTCTCCCGCCACGGCCCCATATGCCCTTCCTGCACCAGGGCTACACTCAGACCAGAGGTAACACACACACACACACTGAATAGAGTGCCTCCAAGAAGTATTCACCCCCTTTGAACTTGTTCGCATTTGACCCCCATTACATGTCCAAATTTTAATGGCTTGAAATAGTTTTTCTCCCTTCATTAACACCATATTTTCAACACATTTTTGAAGCAGTACTGTTTTTTATTCAAGAACATTTGTTATTTTCACATATGAAAGGCTCACATCTCTCATGTCCAAAACTAATCACCCCCCAGAGTCATTACTTTGTATATAGGCCTTTGGCAGTAATTATAGCTGTGAATCTTCTTGTGTATGCCTGTATACTTTTTGCACAGTTGAATTTTAAAATTTTTGTCCATTCATGCAATTTTTTTCCAACAATGGCAAATTACATGGAGAGCATCATTGGGCAGCATCTAAGTCTGGGCTTCGGCTGTGTGCTTTGGGTCATTGCCCTGTAGGAACATGAATCTTTGTTCTGAACACAAATGTCTTGCTAATTGAAACAAGTTTCTCTTAAGTGTTTTAACTATATTTGGCTCCATGCATCTTGTCCTCAGTGGCAACAAGCTTTCCAGTCCCTCCTGCTGAAAAGCAACCCCATAACATGATGCTGCTGCTGCTGCCATGCCTGACAGTAAGGGTGGCATTACCCGGCTTTTCAGCTGTGTTTGGTTTGCACCAAACAAAATCCGTTACCATCAGGTCAAATAGCCTGAATTTAGACCACAAAGTTTTCTTCCAGAGGGTCTCACATTTTTCCAGGCTTGACTTAAAGTTGGCATTTCTCGGAAATCGCTTCCTTCTGCCATACTCCCAGAGAGGTAAAATGTGTAAAGCGCTAAAGAGATGGTTGACCTCTGGATAATTTCTCCTTTTTTCACCCAGTGAGCTGTGCATCTCTTTGAGCAATGTTGCTCTTCTCTCTAGTTGCATCTAACAGTTGCCCATTTTTTATGGTTCAGTTTGGTAGGATAGCCCTAATCTTGGTAGTAGCTGGATTGTGAAGTGGAGAAAATTGCCCTTACTCAGGAATTAGAACTCCTGGGTTTTGCCATATTTTCTCCATTTTGTTACAATGGAATTTATGGTGTTCCCAGGAGGGTTCAAAGCGTTGCCAGTCTTTTTATGACCATGTCCACTATTTTGTCCCCAAAAGGAGGCAAAAAGGAGTAAAAGAAAATTGCATGTAAAGATTTTGCGACACAAAGGGAGTGGGGTGACTGCTTCCTGAAGTCACTGTATATAATGACAAATACACCAGAGTTAGAGGTCAGGTGACGAACCCCAACAGCTGCATGGGGGGGGGGACAAGCACACACACACACACACACACACACACACACACACACACACTTACATTCTGCAATGAAAGGAACAAATAGGTACTGACTTGTTCACTAACAGCTTGACTGGGTGGGGGTCACACAAGCACTCACCATGCTGGTAATAAAATATCCATACAGTACTCTTGTTCCTGCACATTATTTAATGACAATTTTGTCCAGGTGATGGTGCTATGGAGCTAAAATCCCCTCTGCCTTACATCTCTACAGTATCATTTCGCCACGATCACACTGTTGGCTATTAAAAGCAATCCTCTCTGTTTAACTTCAACCCTCCTCTCTCTTTCTCTCTCTCTCTCTCTCTCTCTCTCTCTCTCTCTCTCTCTCTCTCTCTCTCTCTCTCTCTCTCTCTCTCTCCTCCCCTACTCTGTGTGTGTGCGTGCGCGTGCACATGTGTCCATATGGAGGGCACAAAGAGCTGGGTGGTAGTTAAGCCATTAAAAGAATCTGCCTGTCTGTCTGACCCTGGTTGAAGCTCCAGGAACACTTTGTTAGTCTGACCACTGGATTTAAAAGAAACGCTTTCCCTTTCAATTTCGCTTTGATGGTTCAATCTGCTTTTTTTCCTCTTCCTCCTCTCTTCCCTCTCCATTGACAACAATCCTTGCCTTAGCTCTCACGCCATTCTCACTGTTGCTCTACACCTATCGGTCCCTCTCTCTCTCTGGCTCTCTCTCTCTCCCTCTCTCTCTGTCTCTGTCTCTTTCTCGCCCTCTGTCTCTCGCTCCCTCTGTCTCTCGCCTGCTTTGCTCTCTCTGGCTCTGTGGCGACAGGTTGTAAACCAGAAGGCCAATTTCTGCTGTCACCATAGGCACTTAGGCATCCATCGCTGTGCCTCAGGGCCCTGGTACTTTAAACTGCTGGCTGGATAAAACATTTAACTCTCTGTGCCCACTCACCTCTTCCATCTTCATTTTCTCACATGCTCCTCATGCAGATGTATATAACAAAGATGTTAATGATAGTCAACCTTAAACGGCTCCTACCTATAAGCCGGTTAAAAGTGATGTACTTGCACTGACAAAAGCAAAGAAATGCAAAATATTAGTAATTGTGAAGGTCACACAGAAATATATTAAGTTAACTTGATAGTAAATGAATGGAAAAAAATAACTACATAAGAAAAATTATAATATTGCAAGAAGGCAAAATAAACATGAAATCTGAAATTTAATTCTAAGCATCCGTTGTTATGTGTTTGACAATGTAATAGTATTAAACTTCTGCATCGTCAACATTATGTTCATTCCCGACTGAGTTGAGACAGTACAAATATCCTCTCCTCCAATACCTCAATTGCGTCATTACATTACATTACAGTCATTTAGCCGATGCTTTTATCCAAAGCGACTTACAATAAGTGCATCATTTAACGTAGGAAATCAGGAGAACTATTAGTCATCAGAGGTCATAAGTGCATCTAAATAAGCATCTAAGAGCAAAACCAGTGCTAAAGTAAAAGCGCAAGAAAGAGTTTTTTTTTTAAAATGAGTGAATACAATAAGTGCATCAGGGCGGGGTTGACAGAAAAGTGCAAGGTGAAAACCAGATAAAACCAGGTGGACGTATGGGACATTGTACTCTTATGTGTCTCAGTTGATATGCCCCTACAACTGTTAAGGCTGGGACAGGCGACCCACAGTAGCCCCAGGTATCACTGTTTTGGAATTTAGTGTCAAAATAAAGCAATACTGGAAGTCGGCATTTCTAGCAATGGATGCACCAGGCTCCTGCAGTATTCCTTCTTCAGGATTCCTTCTTAACATGGCCTGTACTCCTTTTATCTCCCTCTTTGTTGGTCTGATAAAATAGAGGAATCTCCTCTCTGAGCAGCAAGTTGGTGAACAGTTCTGAGGCCATGGGGAAAACAAATTTCAGATTACATGTGCTTGTTTTCGGGACGACCTTTTGATCCTCGAGGGTTGGAGGTTTATTTTAAAGGAGCTTCGTAATTGTGACTCTGTTCTGTCTCCCCTTGCTGTGCACCGAGCTACTTTTACCATCTCTGTGGTTGTTGCTCCTCCCCTGTCCCCCTCCACCTCTCTCGCTCTCTCTCTCTCTCTCTCTCTGGACAGATTCAGAGCGTGATCTGATCTCCATGTAATGGGAGAGTAATAGGCACTCTGCCTTGATTGGTTGGTAATTTGGGGGAGTTATGCACAGGTGCAATTTGTAATATTTTCAGTAAATTAAATTTCTTTCTCTTCCTCTCCCTCCCCCCTCTCCCTTTCTCTCCTTCTTTTCCATCCCTTTGTTTCTGTTCCTTTCCTCCCCCATATTTCTTTCCTTCTATCCAATGCTCTCTCTGTTGCTTTCTTTTCCTTCCTGCTCTCACACTTTGTCTCTTTTTTCTCTCCCTGGCTTGCTCTCTCTCCTCCTCTCAGTCTGCCTCTCTCTCTCTTTTCTCCCCTCGTTTTATTGATGTACGCTCCGGCGCCCATTAGAGCTCCCTTTTTCCCTCTAGTGGAAATTGCAGCATGTTAATTTTCACACAAATTACGGCAATAGCAGGTATCTCTATTTGATACATTATAGCGGGAGCAATCAGAGATAATTGAGTGCCTTTCAGAGGGAGACGGCTGCATTCACTGCCGGCTCAAAGCCGCCCCATTATCGCCTAATCGCTCTTTAAACACTGAATTTCGCCGAACAAAAATTCTTGTCATAATTTTGCTTAAGTGTATTTGGAAATCACAGTCCTTTGAGCGAGGATAATTGAAATCAAATCCCTTTCACTGGAGCTGACATTTCTACATTTCCCCCCAATTGAAATTAATTTCAAAAATTGAGCATGAATATCTTCAAATAGCAGGCAATTATGCCTTTCAATGGGGAGAAATTACCGGTGCTGAATCGTTGGAGGCTTGCGGGCGAGAGCATCAGTTAAATGCCTTTGTTTCCCGCCGTGTTTGCCTAGTAAAGATTTACATATATTGACTCATTATGGTATCTTGTGAAGCCGATCGGCTTCACTACTACAACTGGCAATAACGTTCACTGCATCTAAAAAGCTCACAAATTTTTAAAGCCTTGTGGTAACACAGTTGAGGAAAAATGTATGTTTGCTTCTCTCCATCTCTCTGATATATGCTCGCTCTCTCTCTCTGCAGCTGCAGAGTGTGTGGGCTGGGTATTGAAAGTTGGGTATTAAGCGTATGATGGTTGTTTGCAACTGAGCTGTAGAATTGTGGGTTTGCAGGGAAAAGTGTAGCGCTAAAACCTTGTTTGTGTCATTAAAGCTGGACTACTTTTATCCAGTGACCATGTAAACTATATCCAATGCAGGAAATTGGATTGGTGGTTGTTTACTATCAACACAAATGCATAAAAATCCAAAAAAAATAAAAATAAAAAAGATAATAAGATATATATAATATTTATACTGCCTCTTGTGCCTCATAAACACAGTGACGTTTGACATTTTGCCTGGCTCTACTGGCTCATTAACTGCTTTAGCTATACGCTCAGGTGACAGCATAGTACACAAAGGGGTTGAAGTGAAGGAGTTTTAAGGCTGTGAGAAAGTCTGAGTGCTCAGTCTATTGTGTGAGCCGTGGTGGCCCATTTTAGACCGTTGCTCTGTGCTTTAGTGATTTGCACCCATTTGTATGATTTATCCTCTTTCTTTCTTTCATTTGCCCGCTGTCACCATTCTCTTTTTCTGCCCAATATGCGCGCACACATGTATGCGCAGATACTCCTTCCCCTTTGCCATCAGGCCCAGGTCTAATGGTGTGTGTGTGTGTGTGTGTGTGTGCGTGGGTGTGGGTGTGGGTGTGTGGGGCAGTGGGAGGCAAGGAGCAAGGGGTGTGTAGTGGGGGCTGGGGGGTCCTACGCTCCCGGGAGAGAGGCAATTTCACAGCTGGTTTGCTCCTTAGGCAGTCAGGCTGAAAATGCTGCAGATTTGTGGAGCAAATTGAAATGGTGTCAGTGCTGGAACAAAGCGCTGAGCCAAACGATGATGTGTGTTTCTGTGTGTGTGTGTGTACGTGCATGTATGTATGTGTGCATCAGGGAGGGTTTAGGGGCCCTAAATTCAATAACGACCTGTAACATTTTAGCCACACCTTTCTGACACCTGTCAGTCAATTCCTATGCTGCAACAAGGCCGTCATCAACATTATAGTGTTTGGATGTGGGCACGAGTCTGGACCCGTGTATTTTGTGTGCATTTTTATTCGAGAGGATGAAGTGGTGTATGTGATTTGTGTCGGCCTGGCTAGTTTTAACTGAGGCTCCATTATGGGATGTGCATGTTATGATGGTATGATTGTTGACCACACAGCGCGTCATCAGTCAGCAGCTGTGCATAACATAGAGAACCATGAAACACAACATATTCACACACAACACATTGCGTGTGTGCACGGTCTGCGCTCGGCTGCATTAGATACTGTTGCCACTTGATTTTGCTGCAGGATTTAAAACTGAAATTACAATTACTTGCATAGCCGATTGGCAGGTATAATGGGCACACATGCAGCCACACACAAATTCGCACACAGGCAAATTGTCAGGGGCTTCTTCCTGGTGGTAATGATAAAGCACTCTGCACACCTGATGGCAGTGTGGGGTCGGGGCGTACCGTGCCCTTTCCAGCGTAGCAGGGAAATGACGCGCCAATAACTGCAATTAAACATGCAGTATAATGGCTAATCAAATTGACAGTCTCGGCTGTTCGCATGCCTCTCTCACAATGGCTTATCACAACAAACTATTATGAGGGAGGGCATTTCAGGCTCCATCCCCTCTTTCCCTGCTTTCCATCTTTCCTCGCTTCCTCTGTCCTTCACTCTCTCTCTCCTTTGCTGTCAGTTTTTTTAATCCCACCTTTCTTCCTCTCACTCCATTGTTATCTCCATATCGTTCTTTTTCTGTCTGTCTCTCTCCTTTCCACTATTTGGTCTCGCACATCCTCTCTATCTCTTTCCCCTTCTCACTTGCTATGCCCCCTCACACCCCCCTCCTCTCTGGCATGCTGTCGTGTGGCTCTAGTTAATTGCAGTGCAGATTAACAAAGCAAGCAAATTTGTTTTCTGGCTTTATTATTTTTGCAGAGAGGTAGGGAGATGGTTTTTAAGGATGAATGTGGATGTGCACAGAGAAGGGGAGGCAGTGGCAGGGCACACATGCCCAATTTTTTTTTTTGCATCCTAACTAGTTGTTTTTAACGCTGCAGTAAACCAAATTAAAAACGTCTGCTTTGTTCATCTAGTTAGCCTGTCACAATGTGAGACATGTCTATGAGTTGTTGGGCTGCCGCTGCTATTTGGGCAGTAAAAGGATGAGAATTAGTAATGTTTTGGTGTTGGGATTAAGGGAGACTAGAAATTAAGTTGCACTCCGCAAGTTTCTACAACAAATGGGGATGGGGAGAAATGGAGGTGAGCTATTGTTGGAGAAGCGGAAAGGAGGTGAAACATGGCAATAGAGGAGGAAGGGAGGGAGAACAAGGTCAGGAGAGAAGGTGTTTAGGACAGCAGGAAAGGGAGAGCTAATAGAGGTGAGCCATTGCTTTAGCTGGAGGTGTTTTTTTGGGGGGGGATTCCCCCCCTTTCTCCCAATTGCACATGGCCAATTACCCCACTCTTCCGAGCCATCCCGGTCGTTGCCCCACCCCCTCTACTGATCCGGGGAGGGCTGCAGACTACCACATGTATCCTCCAATACACGTGGAATCGCAGGCTGCTTCTTTTCACCTGACAGTGAGGAGTTTCACCAGGAGGACGTAGTGCGTGGGAGGATCACGCCATTCCCCCCAGTTCCCCCTCCCCCCTGAAAAGGTGCCCTGGCTTCCCACCTGGAGACACGGCCAATTGTGCCTATAGGGATGCCTGACCAAGCCAGAGGTAACACGGGGATTCGAACTGATGATCCCTGTGTTGGTAGGCAGCGGATTAGACCACCATGCTAACCGGAACGCCCCCTTAGCCGAAGGTGTTTTCAGGAGGATCCAAACAGAAGTTAAACATGGCCTATCTTGGCATCACTAATCAGCATGGATGAAGTTGGACAGGGAACACCTCCAAAACATCATATCCCCATCCCTCTTGACTCCCGCAGGGAAAAACAATGCACAGGTGACATACCTGGGATACCTACTATAGATACTGTTGCGATTTTTTACAGTTTGTTTCGATTGTTTTGGATAGTACAGGTTAAAAAAATGTTGCTTGGTGTCCCCATGTGCCACGATTAGTTTTTAAACTTAAGTTAATATGTTTACTGTCAATTTAGACGCTCTTGTTTAAAGCTGTAAAATTGTGTAGACGAGGACAGCCATCTGTAGAACCTGACCATTGAGGACATAAACAGGATGTATAAACAAATGGGTTGTGGAAATACAATCCACAAACCTTAATGGTTAACAACTTAACAACTTAACCAACATTCAAGTAACCAATTTAGCTAAGCCATGGTAGTGTCTTCTCACCAGGGTTCACTAAGATAGCAAAGGATATGGGGGAAAATGTTGCCTTGAGCTACTGAATCAATGTTGACTTTGGAATTAAACATAGACCATATTAGAGTCCACTTCTGTTGAATCTCTCAGTTTGAACATCGTCTTTCAGAAGCCTGGTCTGGTAGACATTGCTTTACAGTATGTGAGTTTCGAGTCACATCTTTGAAGTCAAACTGACAGATAATCATCATCGCCGGTCACTCAGGGTCGAGTATGGCTGTCCTCCTTCTGGGTTCTCAGGTGGGTGTAAAGGCTGATCCTGGAGCTCCATAATGGGAGGACGCCTGCGTGTGACAGCTTTTTACTTGGAGTGGCTGATACACCTGCAGCCACTACACAATCCTTAGCAGGGGGGGGGTGCCAGAGTCCAATGGCATGGAGAACCAAGATGATAGGGGACCACCCTCTGTTGCAGCCTTCATCCACCTTCACTGCCGTTGTGACCTGGAGACATCTTCTGCCAGTTCCGCCATTGAGGTCTTTGTAGGATCGCACATCGTCTGGAACCTCCCCCTTGACCTGTCCGCCTTGGGTGACCCTACCGGGAGTCAAGCTCCGGACGGCATAGCTCTTGGGATCACTGGTGCACACAAGCTTCTTCACCACGGCAAGGTGGCGATCCAGGAGAAGTGACAGACAATATTTTCACTGACGCTGACTCCTCATATCCCACCCCTCAATTAACTGTATACAAACTATATCAATGAAGCTTTATAAAGTGGTACGTTACTTTGACGCTCAGATGAAATTTGGACCCATTCATATTTCATATTTATGTTGAGAGATAACACTCCATTATCAACCATAATATTGAGTGGTTTTCTGTGTCTCTGAAATGCCACTGAAATTGTGCAGAAAAGTGTCTGCAAATGTGAAAACTTACTTGCTGATTGGCTGCATTGCTTAAGAAAATCTGGATATAAGTGCTCCATACAGCTGTAAAAGAAAATATGAGTAAAAAGGCTGCATATAGCTAAATAATGTAGCATTGTTATTCACATAGCATGTAGTATTGTTCGGATGTAGCATTGTTATTCACGTGCGCAGTGGTTAGCGCCGTCGCCTCACAGCAGGAAGGTCCTGAGTTCAAACCCCGGGATTGTTTGACCTTGGGGGGGGTCGTCCCAGGTCGTCCTCTGTGTGGAGTTTGCATGTTCTCCCGTATCTGTGTGGGTTTCCTCTGGGTGCTCCGGTTTCCTCCCACATTCCAAAGACATGTATAGGTCAGGTGAATCGGCCGTACTAAATAGCTCCTAGGTGTGAATGTGTTGGCCCTGTGATGGACTGGCAGTATGTCCAGGATGTCTCCCCGCCTGCTGCCCAATGACTGCTGGGATAGGCTCCAGCGTCCTGCGACCCTGATAAGCATAAGCGGCTTGGATAATGGATGGATGGATTACCCTACCTCATCTTAATGTGATATGTCACTGTTTTGTGCATTCACAACACCAGTGTACCTTTCTAACTCGGTTGTCCTCCTGCATGCCATCATGGCAGTATAATGTCAGTTTTGAGTTTGTCAAGCGTGACATATGATTCAATGTCTCACCCTGGCTGTTTGTGTAATGTTTTTATATATATAAGGCTTTTTGACACAAGTTTGTGCACCAAAAGTCCTCTCTACTTACAGTGTTCGATATGTTTTAAGAAGAGATGGCAAAGTGAAGGGGACTTTTGGATCCCATTTGCCGTTGATGGAAAATCAAATAAGCATACTCTGGAAAGACTCACATGGACTTCCATCAATTTAGAAATTGCCCAGTGCTGCTGAGTGTAAGATATGAGCCAGGTTTGGTTTTGTATATGATGGTAGGCTAGTCCTACAGTGATTGGCATTGTAGTATGTCTGTTTTGCTAACCGGCATATGTATGTGTGTGTGTGTGTTTTCTACCCATAGTACTCTGAGAAGGCCCTGTACAACCAGATCTGCTTCTACAGGTTTATATTTGACTGGGACCACGCAGCTGGCAAACTGCAACCGGAGGAGAAAAGTAAGGACCTATATTCTCTCTCTCTCAAACACACACTTGTTGTCATAAAACACTGTTAATAAAGAATCGTTCTTTTGATAAAATATTTCTCATTCATGTTTTGCAGTTAAAACTTTTTTTTTTTTAAGCTATCTTAAAGTTAGACGTGTGTCGAGTGAATGATTTTGTTGGTTTTAGATGTTAAAAATGGTAGGTAGGTAGGTTTTATTTATTTGCCCCCAGAGGGGCAGTTGTTGTGTAGCAGCGGCAACAGTTAACACTACAACGACCGGCATTTCACTCCTACCTAAAATGACCATGACCAGTCAACATGACCACCGGTTTTTAAACTCTATATTCTGTCAAGATAAATACCCAGTTGAGATATTAATGCATTGCATATGTTAGTATGTCTGTTATGAAACGACTGACACCAAAATTAACCTTTTAACAACTTTAATACTATTTTTCAAACAGTTTAAAATGGCCGCTGTCCAGCGCCTGTAAATACTGCAACTACTACTACTACTGGTGGTAGTCATGGTGTGTCTGAAACGGTGTCTGTGACCAGACATGTTGGACATAGTCACACATCAAGTTTAGACTATTTGTCTGCACTGGAGGACGCTAGTGTGTTTCTAGGACAGAACAACGAACTTCACCAAGGAAATGATGCCACCAACACACGTCATGAATAGTCACATGACACGCAAATTACGAGCCGTCATTTTGACAGCTCGTGGTCGTTTTAGGTAGATCTTATCATGACTTTTTTTGTGCAATTGATCTGAAACACAATTTAATGCAAATATATGCAATTTCAGGAGTATTCAGGGAGTGGCAGGTCTGTATTTTTTTCCCCCCCCACAAAGTTATTAAACTTTGAAAATCCAAAACTGTCAAAATGACCGCCCCGGTCGTTCTAGTGTTAAACACACAAACACTCCACAGAACACATTGGGCAAATAAATACAAATAAATACAACATGTAGTGAGAGGAACCAAGCCAGTGAGAAGCAGTGCAACAGTAAACAGTGTTAGCAGTGTTTCCTCAGGTGGAGCTGGTGTCAGGGTCTTACTGCTGCAGTTTAGCAGTGAACTGGCTGAGGGGATGAAGGAGTGTTTGTATCTGTTGGTTTTGACTACTGGCTATTTGAAGCGGGAACCAGAAGGCAAGGTCTGAGACTCTGGGTGCAGGGGGTGGTGCTGTCAGACAGGATGGATGCTTTCCTTAACATCCGCCTGTTATATAAATCAGACAGACTTTTCTGTTGGGCACCTGTGATACTAGAGCACACCTTGATCGCCTTTGTTAGTGCATTTTTCTGTTTAACACTGAGAGAGGCATACCAGCCGATAAAAGAAATTGTAATAACCCACTCAATAAAAGATCTGTGGAACAAAGTCATCAGGGACCTGTCGACACCCAGCTTAGCCAGCTTCCTCAGACAAAAGAGGCGCTGCTGGCTTTTTTTGCATGGCAACTTGTTATTGCAATCAAAGTTCAGCTTGTTACCAATTATAGTGCCCAAGTGCTTGTATGACTCAAGTTTCAACTTCCAGACCTTGTTGACCAGGGTGGAGGGATTACGTCTAAAGTCAATACATGAAAAAATTATTCCTACTCAACAAAGTTGACGGCTCAATTTGGATAATGTTAAATAGCTCATACGTGCTGTATGACCACTGCATTTTATTCATTAAGTTAGGTGTTGGTGGTGCACCGATACCACAGTTTCATTGGCAATCCCCATTCTGAGTACAACTCTTTAAGCGTCGGCTGATACTGAGCACCAATCCATTACTTTTGCTGAACAATGCAGACTTAGACCATTAGTTTTGGGTCAGTGAGAAAAATAATTGCGATTGAATCGGGTTTTTTTCTTCCACTATTAAATAAAAACAGGCTCCCATGTGTCAGAAGTGCAGTAAATCAAGCCATTGTTTTTAAGATGACAAATGTTATATTAACAAATGTTTTCATTTTGTTAATATAACCCATTGTTTTTGGCATTGAATTCCAGTACTTCTTTTTAGTCTGGTATCAGCCCAGTATCTGATACCACTATCAACATTGGTTCGTCCCCATCTACTTTGAGAATAGTTAATTTTTCTTTTTATTTCGATATCTTTTTTTTGCCGCTTTTGGATCTTACGTCAGATGCCACTATTTGTGTTGGAGTTGAATGTTCAGCATTTGAAACACCAAGTCACAAATATATACAATATACTATTAGCAATCAATGGCTTAACTTAAACCTTTTACTCATTCGGCACTTAAGATATTCACCACTGATGTGAGACACACAAACTGTCAGGCAAGCAGCAGAGCATGGCCACTGGATATGGGGAGGGGGGTTAAGGACATTCAGCTCCTTGAGTCGACAGCCCTAATTTAGGAGACGGATTCAATCACACACACATACAGAATGCAAAATGCTCCAATCACTGAAAGAAAGACGGAAAGAGCCCTCCATCTCTTGCCGTCTTCCCCTACCCTCAGTGTCCATCTCTACGGCTTTCTCTCTTGCTCTGTCTCTCTCTCGCTCTCTTTCTCTCCCCTCTCCTGGACAGGCACTCGTTTGGCTGTGTTGATTGAAAACAGGTTTTAGATTTGGGGAAATGATAGGGCGAGTAATGGGCGCGCTGACGAAAGGATAGCCCTTCTCCTATAATGGGACATGGAGCGTATATTTCCCCCCTTGGACCCAAATAGACGCTACTTCAGTGCTCCAAGCACGCTCAGTAGGCGTTGGCCACACGGGCTTTCTACCCATAGTCCTCCCTGATTGATGTCACTTGATTAGAAAGGCCCACTGGGCCGAGTGATTTATTTATTTGATTAAATATTTATGTATGTATGTTGTTTATGTAGTATGCCGGAGTTTGTGGTTGCCAGCCATGGTCAAAGAGAGGGAGAGAGAGCGAGGCAGCGGAGGTAAATATAAGGTGTAATCAACAGATGACCACTCAGAAGATGAAGGGAGCTGAAATGGAGGGATTGGGTTGGAGGAGAACAGGGGGAGGAGAGGAAAGCGAGGGGGTGCTAACATGATTATAGCCTCGATTTTTACTTTTTCCCCCACTCTGTCTTTTCCTAGATGTGAGAAATCATCGCCAATCAATTCTTGACTCGCCTCTTTTTATTTCCCCTCTGTTCCATTTCTTTGTAATGCTTTCTTTGGTCCTCTAGTTTTCTGCTCTTGCGACTTTCTGATATAATGGCTGGCTGGCAGTACTATTCAGTAGAATTCATTCTTCTCGGGGTAGCCATTCGAACACTAAACCGGTTGGCATATGCACAGACAACACCATGTTCATGGCATGTCGGTACGGTAACAGTGCAGCACCAGTTGTACTGGACACGGTGCAGGCTGGTGATGTTGTTGAGCACCTTGACTTGCGGTATGGCAGTCTGTTGTTAGTCTGCTACTATCAGATCAACGCCTCTCTTCGGTAATCAGTCACTGACTTGTGCCAGGCCACATCTGGCTCACTGTCCCTTTTTTGGGCAGGTCACTATCCTTTGTATTCAGAACTAGATGCTCTTTAATATGTCACCACTCAGTTCAGTGTACCCCAGTGTGTGTGTCGGCCCTGTGATGGCCTGGCGGCCTGTCCAGGGTGTCTCCCCACCTGCCACCCAATGACTGCTGGGGTAGGCTGCAGCATCCCTGAGAGCAGGATAAGCGGTTTGGATAATGGATGGATGGATGGATACCCCAGTTCATTTGCAGCCAAGTTGCATAGTACACACCAAAGAACAAGAACATGGTGCAGCCTTCATAGACATTGCAAAACAAGCACATTTACATGTAGAGATTCCATAGCAATGTATATTTTTCAGAATCAGAATACTTCATTCATCCCCGGGGGGAAATTGGGTTCTATTATAGACACTCACGCTCTAATAACTAAAAACTAACAAGATAAGAAAATGGAAACAAGAAAAACAGAAACAAATGGAAATAAAAGATAAAATAAGAAATAGAAATAAGAACAAAATATAACAACAAGCATGGTGCACATAACACCCTACCTGTACTGCACTACCGCAGCACAAAACAAGCAGCATAAACAAAACCCGACAAACATGTGATGCAACCCGGACACACCGTCGGTAGCGATGAGCATCCTGTCATGTAGTACAGTTGCAGCTGTAGAAGGAAGTGTCGTATCCTTCGGTCTGTTGCCCCCCACCCCCCATCGGTTTTGTCTTGTGATTCAGGAAAAATGCACAAGAAAAACGGTTCTGGAAAGATTTAACCAAACTCCTGTGTTGACCCATACAGGGCTCTCAACCGCTAAACAGTTTTAGGCGTCCCATTGACTGCCTGAATCGCCGGGTAGTCAGCAAGTACACACACCTGGGTATGTAAGCAGTATTTGCCCAACTCAAGTCAAAAATTGTGTGTTTTATCAGTCGGAAGTTGTGCTGAATTAGGGTTGGGGGGGGGGGGTCGCCCTCTTTTTCTCCCAATTGTATCCAGCCAATTACCCCACTCTTCCGAGCCATCCCGGTCTCTGCTCCACCCCCTCTGCTGATCCGGGGAGGGCTGCAGACTACCACGTCTCCTCCCATACATGTGGAATCACCAGCCTCCACATGTATTCTTCACCTGACAGTGAGGAGTTTCGCCAGGGGGACGTAGCGTGTGGGAGGATCACACTATTCCCCCCACTTCCCCCTCCCCCCCGAACAGGCACCCCGACCGACCAGAGGAGGCGCTAGTGCGGTGACCACGACACATACCCACATCCCACTTCCACCCACAGACACGGTCAATTGTGTCTTCAGGGATGCCCAACCAAGCTGGAGGTAACACATGGATTCTAACCTGCGGTCCCAGTGTTGGTAGGCAACAGAATAGACTGCTACACTACCTGGACACCCTGTTTTTGTTTTTGTTTTGTTTTTTGGGAAATTCAATGATAGTTAAAAGATTTTTGAGATTGAAGTAAGTTTTACACGATTTTTGAAGATGATTCTAGTCAAGCCAGCTTTAGTCCCCCTGGCAAGCTGTTCCGCCGTGTGGCAGCCCTAGTGGTGTTAAAGGCTGCCCCCAGCACCAGCTGCTCAGGCTCTGCAACAACTGATAAACGTCCAGCACACCACAGCACATGGGAAAGGATGCATGTATACACACATTCACGTATACTCACACACGCTGGTACAAAGTATGGGTTTAAGGTGTTATCCTGTAGTCCTGGGGCAGTAATACCCCATATTACTGCATTACACACCCAGGGGCCACATTGCTCAGATTACAGGGAGGAGAGCATACAGTCCTATACACCCCAAGTTAGTGTGTGTGCATGAGAGAGAGTGAGGAGGGCATGTGCGTCAGGGAGTGGAAGTGTGTGAATATGCACATCTAAACACACAAGGGTGTGTTAGCACGTGTTGTATACACATTATCTTCAGTTGTATTCTCAGTCTTTCTAGAGGTAAAAATACTATGTCGTGAAGTGTTTAAGCCCCCTACCAATACTTGGCCACATTATAATTTGAACTATGAACCCTGCGGGCAAAGTGATATGTTGCTTCACCATGTTTGTTTGTAGTCCCTTGTCAGTGCTGCAGTGGAGTCTTGATGAAACCCTAGTGTGTGATTTAAACGCAAACACACACACACACACACACACACAACTAGTTGAAAGAAAAGCGCTCTAATTGAGTCTACGTTGACTGAAATCTGATGATCAGACTGGGTGTGCGCATTTCAATCCTATGGTGCATAACTGCTGTGTGTGTGTGTGTGTGTGTGTGTGTGTGTGTGTGTGTGTGTGTGTGTGTGTGTGTTTGTGTGTGTTTGTGAGTGTGTGTGCTTGCCTTATCTACATGTACATTACATTACTGTGCCTGATTGCCGTGGCTGAGTAAAACATGGAGGTAATTTCATCCGCTGCAGGAGTTCTCTAATAGAATACACACGCACAGTGTTGTTGCACCCAGACAACACACACACACACACACACACACACACACACACACACACACACACACACACACAAAGTCCACAATGACAAAACGTGCTGTCCTTCCCTTAGCTGGAAACATCCAGTATCAATGACTTTCAAATCATTGCATGTCAGTTTTCTTTTCTCCTTCTCCCCCTCCATCTTCCCCATCTCTGCCTCAATCTATCTGTCCCCCACCCCCCTACACACACACACACACACACACACCAGGTCTCACTCTCAAGTGTGGGCAGTATGATTGCGTGTGTGAGCAATAATGTAATTTCGCTGCATTGATAAAATATAAATTGTCCTTGAGCTGCGCTTTTCTAATGATCCATTTACCCACAGCTTTCTCCACAACCTCTCCAGCGCTCTGCATTTTGTCCTCCTCTACCCTCCCATTCCCCCCCCCCCTCTCGCTCTCTCCCGCTCTCCCCCCCCTCTCTCCTCTCTCTCTCGCTCTCTCTCTCTTCTTCTGCTTCTCCCTCTTCCCGCTCCCCTTCCGTTCTCCGCCAATGCAAAGCGGGGTGGCAAAATCCGCGGGTGCGATTGTCAAATCAATTATTCATTCTGTGCAATTACACTCACACAAAGAAGTTTCCCCGTGCTCCGAGTGGTGATTAAATTAACTGCTATTCCAGCTGCCCGCCGCCACCAGCCTAATAGAATATTCATGGAGGCGGCCGACGGAATGGCCGATCTCCATTAACTTCATCATGCTCACTTAATTACAGGCTTGTTATTGTATTTACACCTAGTTAGAGCGTGCAGAGCCCCGATCCACTCGCACCCGCCACCGCCAGAGTGTGTGTGAGTGTGTGACAACACCTAGTTAGAGCACAGATAACCCCGATACACTCTTGCTGTGGCAGTAGGTGTGTGTGTGTGTGTGTGTGTGTAATGTGTGTGTGAGGGTGGGAAGGAGAAAGGAGGACAGTGTCTGGGCCCACATCAACGACAGTTTTCTGCCCAGTTCATTGAGACGGGAGCAGTTTAGCAAACGTAGCACTGCGCAAGAAAGCGTGAGTGTCGTCGTAGTGACATTCATACGGCGTATGTATGGCTGCTACCCATCCTCGTCTGTTTTTCACACCAACTTCCTCCCATTTGCCATTTCTTCCTCTCGTCTCGGCTTGTTCTTTTTTCTTTTTTTTTCCAAGGGAGGCTATTTATTTGAACGGCAACACCTACTGTGCACCGACTTGCAGCGAGGTCTCCCTCTCACTCTTTCTTTTCCTCCCTGTGACTCCTAAATCATTCTTTTATCTGTTCGCCGTGCGGTGATTGAGGTGGGGAAGAGAAAGGAGCAAGAATGGGAGGAGAGAACAGAGGAGGTGGGGAAGAGGGGGGGGAAAAAAGAATTATTTTCTCCTACCTTTTCAGAAATGATGACATGATTGCTTTCGCTTGATCATGCATCACCCCCCCAACCCCCCCCCCCCCCCCCCCGTCCTATTACCTCAGAGAAATGGACTGGTTTGCTCCTCTCCCCTGTCACTTCCTCTCGCCACCCCTGTCTTTTCTAAGATGAGGATTATCTGGTAATGGTTGGTGCTGATGCTAAAGTCAACCAAACCAACCTATTGCACAGTGTGTGTGTGTGTGTGTGTGTGTGTGTGTGTGTGTGTGTGTGTGTGTGTGTGTGTGTGTGTGTGTGTGTGTGTGTGTGTGCTGTCATGTGTGCACACATGTGCCTGTTGGCGTTTGTGCACGTGCATACGTAAGCTGACAAAGATTGTTTGTGGCATGGATGTTCTTTTTAGTTACCATGACTGTGAGTGCACTTTTTTCAAAGTGTTTAACCACCATCAATCGTCCCTTGCGTATCTCCTTTTTTTTTCAGACCCAGTGTGTGTGTGTGTGTATGTATGTGTGTGTGTGAGCGCTCCCTGGTGCTAACTGTTGGTCTCTGTGTATCTAACCTTTGTTCCCCAGGGCCAGTCAGTGGGCTGGTATTTATCCAGCAGCCACTAATGTAGTGGGCAGGAAGGACAGGACAGTCAGAGGAGATAGGTCCGGGGATGTGGCTAAGTACTGACAGCTTGCCAGATGGAGGATCGGTATACATCGTTAGATAACGCACAACCCTGTTCTGTGGCAACTGTTTTTAAATACTGTTTTTTGTTTGTTTGACTTACGACTTACGTTATCATTTTGAAAAGTGCTTCATTGTTGTTATGCAAGCACATTCACACATTTGACCACATGCAAACCCATACACACACACACACAAACACACACAGTTGAGTCTTGTACAGGTGCCATGGATAGGACTGTATGGTACTTTTAAGCGTTACCATAAAACCTTCACGCAAAACCTTAAAGTACCCCTGATACTGAATTCTGCTTCTGGTGTAGAAGATGGCAGCACACATTCTCGTTCGCTGCGGCCTCACCCAATATCAGCGTGGGATGATGCCAGCACACATTCTCGTTCGCTGTGGCCTCACCTAGTTCCGTCCATGCTGTGTCTTTGTCCAAGTCTGCATCTAAGTTTTGTCTTCGTTTGATGGCTGGGAGAGCTTGGAGCTGCGCCCGAGGAGGGAACACCAAGGGTGGTCTGACAGGACGCGGAAGCAGGGCAGGCTAAGCTAACTGCTAGCCCATGCAGACTGGCAGTTCCGACAGTCATCCTGGCAGTTCCGACAGTCATCCTGGCTGGTGTTCATTCCCTTGGACGGTGTTGTTTTTTTTGTTTTTTTTTTTTTTTGTTTTTTTTTTTTTTGTAGTTTGGATATATATGTGTTAGTTTGGATATGTGTGTTAGTTTGGATATATATGTGTTAGTTTGGGTATGTGTGTTCTTGTAGTTTTTGTCTTTGTGTTGCACTGCTGGGGGCTGTGGGAAATGACAATGAAACAAGTACATGAAATGAAATGACAGATAAGTGTTCCTGATACTGAGTGTTTGTGTAACTGCTATAACTAAAATATTTGCACGTGTGGCTTGTGTTCATGTCAGTGGACACAAAAAAAAAAACAAGAATACTAGGTCCAAAAGTGGCCTACTGATAGTTTGGTTTTTTTGCGTTTTTTTTTTCCCCTCGTTTCCCTTTGCCCACCACCTCCATAAGGAGGGCTCTGGTCAGTAAGCGTAGCGGTTTCTTTACACTTGGCACTTCTTGGTATCATGCTCAAATAAAATACTTGGTCTTGTGGTATAATATGGTGAGGTTTTGGTATGATGACACCAAGTAGTTCATAATGCTCTCTTCAGCCAATTTTTACAGCCCACCTGAGGGTATAACAGAGACATTATATTGACTTCAGGCACTCCTTGGGCCTTAGTATTGATCCTATCACTCTGTGTGTGTGTGTGTGCGCACGCGTGTGTGTTGCCATCGACCCCCACCCAAGCCAATTCTGCGACAGCAAAGTGATAGCATTACTAGTGGTGCATGTTAGCATCTGAAGTTAAGGGTTAGATGCTCCTCAAATTGTTTATTGCTAAAAAGATGAACCAATTTCGCTCTCTTTCTTTCTCCCATAGTTGTACCTGGGGGGGGGGGGGGCTCATCCAGAACTGCATTGTTCATACTGTTGTATCAAGCTCTTAACTCAAGTCACAATAGGTTGCAGTATCGACTGCCGTGCAGTCGGGGACTTGAGTGATCTTCAGTTGAACGCTGATGATAATGTCTCCCTGTTCTGCTCTGCCTCTTTTACTTTCTCCCATCCCCCACTCCTTTGCTCCCCCTTAACTTCATCCTCCTCTACTCTCCTATCTCCTTTCTCTCATCATTCTTTACTCCCTGTGCTCCCTCTAGATCGTCTTAAGCTGTGGAAGGCAGGAAAGGAGGCGTACAGGAGACTAAAGGAGGTGCCAGACAAAACCTTGGCCTCTAGTGGCTACTCGGAAGTTAACCTGGCCAAACTGTTCCAGGCCTTCACCTCCCTCAAGTAAATACATACACAAACACACACACCACCGGGCAGGGTACCTCACCACCCAGCTCTGCATGGCTTCTCGTTGACCGGCAAAAAGCTTCAGCAACAGGAGCATCCAACCAAGATGGACGGAGAGACACTGAAGGCTGACCTCCTCTGTTCAGTTGTACGATGGAAGCTGAATGCGAGTGGATTGTATTTCTACAGTAATGGTAGCGTTTCACAACTAATGATGACTCTTGGTGCAGGCGTGGGTGAAGCCGTTTTAACCTGCCTGTGATCTTTATGTTAGACCAAGCCTGTTTTTATTATGTTGTATAGAGGTTTCTGTTGGTGTTAATTCTGTCTTTTTGTATTGGTTTTCCAGTGTTGCTTTCCTTTGAATGATGCATAGTGGACCGTATATGTAACTGGCGAACCCTATGACCTCCTGCCCCCTATATCAGGACCCCTGAATCTAATGGGTCTATTACAAAGCAGTTCAGGAGGGCCATCACATCCTCTCCTTCTCCCAATACCCTCAAGTACAGTGTTCTCTCGCTCTCGTTCTCTCTCTTCTCTTCTCTCTCTCTCTCTCTCTCTCTCTCTCTCTCTCTCTCTCTCTCTCTCTCTCTCTCTCTCTCTCTCTCTCTCTCTCTCTCTCTCTCTCTCTCTCTCTCTCTCTCTCTCTCTCTCTCTCTCTCTCTCTCACCCACCCACAGAGGCTGTCACTCACCCTTGCCATGATTCCATCATCCCGACAGTGTATGGCAAAGGGGGGTAGCAATCAGAACTGCCTATTGTGTGTGTGTGTGTTTACACATAAGCATACCTGTGGTGGCAAAGGTAAAGAACAGGGGGAGAACAGGATAGCGTGTGTGTGTGTGTGTGTGTGTGTGTGTGTGTGTGTGTGTGGTGGCACTGAGGAGAGTGCAGTATAGTGTGTGTGTGTGTGTGGGGGGGGGGGGGTTGCTCAGAATACCCAGTATACTCCAAAGGCCAGCAATAAGCCAATGTTGGGGATCCAGGTCACTAAGACCACCGGGCACATGTAGAGATCGGACACTTGTTCTGATTACTCCCATTCAGCCTGATCCTGTGCACATGCATGCATGTGATTGCAATAGAAAGAGCAGGAGAAGAGTGGGGGGGGGGGGGGGGGTTATCAGTGCTGTGCACCGGCTCTTTTGTCTCCGTATCGAACAGCTGATCTCCTTTTCCTCCCCAACCACTGTTTAAGTGATGTCATTTCATCCCTCTGCACTCCCTCACTTCTCATGCAGATTGTGTTTTTAATGAGAGTCATTTTCTCATGTACCCCACTTTTGTCAAGGGCAGGTTTGTGTAATGTTTTTTTTGTTTTCTTTTAATCTAGAATATTTCAGATTGGGAATGTTGATGAGAATGTTTTGATACTGATGCCATAATAAAGCTGAAACGGATATGATATGTCCACGTCCTGCTTCTTTGTATCCTCTGTGTGTGTATGTGTGTGTGTGTGTGTATATATATGTGTGGGTGTGTTCTATGTGTGGGTGTGCCCGTATGTATATAACCTGTACAAGACTTTCCCTGTCTGCATTTCTTGTCAGGAACACTGTTGTTATAATACAGGTGTGGTATTTTGTTCCATGGTGGAGTGCACGCTGCTCAAATCACTTGAAGCCACCGTGACTGGTGAAGCCAACTTTAAGTGTGTTGAACACTTAAAGCGTTTAAATCATGATTCACTCTGCAACAGATAGAGCGGCTGTGTGTCTCGGTACATTTCTAGCCCAGGGCCATAATGTACATATGTATCTAACCGCATCAGCTGTAGTGCCGTCATCGTACCATATCCTGGACGATGCTGTTTTATCAGTGCTGTTTTATCAGTGCTGTTTTATTAATGCTGTTTTATTAATGCTGTTTTATCAGTGGTGTTTTATTAATGCTGTTTTATCAGTGCTGTTTTATCAATGCTGTTTTATTAATGCTGTTTTATTAATGCTGTTTTATCAGTGCTGTTTTATCAATGCTGTTTTATCAATGCTGTTTTATTAATGCTGTTTTATCAGTGGTGTTTTATCAATGCTGTTTTATCAGTGTTGTTTTATCAATGCTCTTTTATCAATGCTCTTTTATCAATGCTGTTTTATCAGTGCTGTTTTATCAATGATGTTTTATCAGTGATGTGTTATCAATGCTGTTTATCAGTGCTGTTTTATCAGTGATGTTTTATCAATGCAGTTTTATCAGTGATGTTTTATCAGTGATGGTTTATCAATGCTGTTTTATCAGTGATGGTTTATCAGTGCTGTTTTATCAGTGCTGTTTCATCAATGCTCTTTTATCAATGCTGTTTTATCAATGCTCTTTTATCAGTGCTGTTTATCAATGCTGTTTTATCAAGGCTCTTTTATCAGTGATGTTTTATCATTGCTGTTTTGTCAGTGATGTTTTACCAATGTTCTTTTATCAATGCTGTTTTATCAGTGATGTTTTATCAAGGCTCTTTTATCAGTGATGTTTTATCATTGCTGTTTTGTCAGTGATGTTTTACCAATGCTCTTTTATCAATGCTGTTTTATCAGTGATGTTTTATCAGTGGTGTTTTATCAGTGGTGTTTTATCAGTGATGTGTTATCAGTGGTGGTTTATCAATGCTCTTTTATCAATGCTCTTTTATCAGTGGTGTTTTATCAATGCTCTTTTATCAATGCTCTTTTATCAGTGGTGTTTTATCAGGGGTGTTTTATCAGTGTTGTTTTATCAGGGGTGTTTTATCAGTGGTGTTTTATCAATGCTCTTTTATCAGTGGTGTTTTATCAGGGGTGTTTTATCAATGCTCTTTTATCAATGCTGTTTTATCGGTGGTGTTTTATCAATGCTCTTTTATCAGTGGTGTTTTATCAGGGGTGTTTTATCAATGCTCTTTTATCAATGCTGTTTTATCGGTGGTGTTTTATCAATGCTCTTTTATCAGGGGTGTTTTATCAGTGCTGTTTTATCAGTGCTGTTTTATCAATGCTGTTTTATCAATGCTGTTTTATCAGTGATGGTTTATCCATGCTCTTTTATCAGTGCTGTTTTATCGGTGGTGTTTTATCAATGCTCTTTTATCAGTGGTGTTTTATCAATGCTTTTTTATCAGCGGTGTTTTATCAATGCTCTTTTATCAGCGGTGTTTTATCAGTGTTGTTTTATCAGTGTTTTATCAGTATTGTTTTATCAACGCTCTTTTATCAGTGGTGTTTTATCAGTGATGTTTTATCAGTGGTGTTTTATCAATGCTGTTTTATCGGTGCTGTTTTATCAATGCTCTTTTATCAGTGGTGTTTTATCAATGCTGGTTTATCAGTGTTGTTTTATCCGTGGTGTTTTATCAATGCTCTTTTATCAATAATGTTTTATCAGTGTGTTTTATCAGTGGTGTTTTATCAATGCTCTTTTATCAGTGGTGTTTTATCAGTGGTGTTTTATAAGTGTTGTTTTATCAGTGGTGTTTTATCAATGCTGTTTTATCAATGCTGTTTTATCAGTGTTTTATCAATGCTGTTTTATCAGTGATGTTTTCTCAATGCTGTTTTAGCAGTGGTGTTTTATCAGTGATTTATCAGTTTTGTTTTATCAATGCTGTTTTATCAGTGATGGTTTATCAATGCTCTTATCAATGCTGTTTTATCAGTGATGTTTTATCAATGCTGTTTTATCAGTAATGTTTTATCAATGGTGTTTTATCAGGGGTGTTTTTATCAATGCTGTTTTATCAGTGCTCTTTTATCAGTGGTGTTTTATCAATGCTCTTTTATCAGTGCTGTTTTATCAATGCTCTTTTATCAATGCTGTTTTATCAGTGGTGTTTTATCAATGGTGTTTTATCAGTGGTGTTTTATCAATGGTGTTTTATCAGGGTTGTTTTATCAGGGGTGTTTTATCAGTGGTGTTTTATCAGGGTTGTTTTATCAGGGGTGTTTTATCAGGGGTGTTTTATCAGGGGTGTTTTATCAGGGGTGTTTTATCAGAGTTGTTTTATCAGTGGTGTTTTATCAGTGTTGTTTTATCAGGGGTGTTTTATCAGGGGTGTTTTATCAGGGGTGTTTTACCAGTGTTGTTTTATCAGTGATGGTTTATCAATGCTGTTTTATCAGTGATGGTTTATCAGTGCTGTTTTATCAATGCTCTTTTATCAGTGCTGTTTTATCAATGCTGTTTTATCAGTGATGTTTTATCACTGATGTTTTATCAATGCTGTTTTAGCAGGGGTATTTTATCAGTGGTGTTTTATCAGTGGTGTTTTATCAGTGGTGTTTTATCAGTGATGTTTTATCAATGCTGTTTTATCAGGGGTGTTTTATCAGTGGTATTTTATCAGTGGTGTTTTGTCAATGCTCTTTTATCAATGCTGTTTTATCAGTGGTGTTTTATCAGTGGTGTTTTATCAGTGATGTTTTATCAATGCTGTTTTATCAGGGGTGTTTTATCAGTGGTGTTTTATCAGTGGTTTTTTGTCAATGCTCTTTTATCAATGCTGTTTTATCAGTGGTGTTTTATCAGGGGTGTTTTATCAGGGGTGTTTTATCAATGCTCTTTTATCAGTGGTGTTTTATCAATGCTCTTATCAGTGGTGTTTTATCAATGCTCTTTTATCAGTGGTGTTTTATCAGTGGTGTTTTGTCAATGCTCTTTTATCAATGCTGTTTTACCAGTGGTGTTTTATCAGTGATGTTTTATCAATGCTCTTTTATCAGTGGTGTTTTATCAGTGGTGTTTTATCAGGGGTGTTTTATCAGGGGTGTTTTATCAGTGGTGTTTTATCAGTGGTGTTTTGTCAATGCTCTTTTATCAGTGGTGTTTTATCAGTGGTGTTTTATCAGTGGTGTTTTATCAGTGGTGTTTTATCAGTGGTGTTTTATCAGTGGTGTTTTATCAGGGGTGTTTTATCAGTGGTGTTTTATCAATGCTCTTTTATCAGTGGTGTTTTATCAGGGGTGTTTCATCAGTGTTGTTTTATCAGTGGTGTTTTATCAGGGGTGTTTTATCAGAGGTGTTTTATCAGTGGTGTTTTATCAGTGGTGTTTTATCAGTGGTGTTTTATCAATGCTCTTTTATCAGTGGTGTTTTATCAGGGGTGTTTTATCAGTGTTGTTTTATCAGTGGTGTTTTATCAGGGGTGTTTTATCAGAGGTGTTTTATCAGTGGTGTTTTATCAGTGGTGTTTTATCAATGCTCTTTTATCAGTGGTGTTTTATCAGGGGTGTTTTATCAGTGTTGTTTTATCAGTGGTGTTTTATCAGGGGTGTTTTATCAGTGGTGTTTTATCAGGGGTGTTTTATCAGTGGTGTTTTGTCAATGCTCTTTTATCAATGCTGTTTTATCAGTGTTGTTTTATCAGTGTTGTTTTATCAGTGTTTTATCAGGGGTGTTTTACCAGTGGTGTTTTAATAGGGATGTTTTATCAGTGGTGTTTTATCAGGGGTGTTTTATCAATGCTCTTTTATCAATAATGTTTTATCAGTGTGTTTTATCAGTGGTGTTTTATCAATGCTCTTTTATCAGTGGTGTTTTATCAGTGGTGTTTTATAAGTGTTGTTTTATCAGTGGTGTTTTATCAATGCTGTTTTATCAATGCTGTTTTATCAGTGTTTTATCAATGCTGTTTTATCAGTGATGTTTTCTCAATGCTGTTTTAGCAGTGGTGTTTTATCAGTGATTTATCAGTTTTGTTTTATCAATGCTGTTTTATCAGTGATGGTTTATCAATGCTCTTATCAATGCTGTTTTATCAGTGATGTTTTATCAATGCTGTTTTATCAGTAATGTTTTATCAATGGTGTTTTATCAGGGGTGTTTTTATCAATGCTGTTTTATCAGTGCTCTTTTATCAGTGGTGTTTTATCAATGCTCTTTTATCAGTGCTGTTTTATCAATGCTCTTTTATCAATGCTGTTTTATCAGTGGTGTTTTATCAATGGTGTTTTATCAGTGGTGTTTTATCAATGGTGTTTTATCAGGGTTGTTTTATCAGGGGTGTTTTATCAGTGGTGTTTTATCAGGGTTGTTTTATCAGGGGTGTTTTATCAGGGGTGTTTTATCAGGGGTGTTTTATCAGGGGTGTTTTATCAGAGTTGTTTTATCAGTGGTGTTTTATCAGTGTTGTTTTATCAGGGGTGTTTTATCAGGGGTGTTTTACCAGTGTTGTTTTATCAGTGATGGTTTATCAATGCTGTTTTATCAGTGATGGTTTATCAGTGCTGTTTTATCAATGCTCTTTTATCAGTGCTGTTTTATCAATGCTGTTTTATCAGTGATGTTTTATCAGTGATGTTTTATCAATGCTGTTTTAGCAGGGGTATTTTATCAGTGGTGTTTTATCAGTGGTGTTTTATCAGTGGTGTTTTATCAGTGATGTTTTATCAATGCTGTTTTATCAGGGGTGTTTTATCAGTGGTATTTTATCAGTGGTGTTTTGTCAATGCTCTTTTATCAATGCTGTTTTATCAGTGGTGTTTTATCAGTGGTGTTTTATCAGTGATGTTTTATCAATGCTGTTTTATCAGGGGTGTTTTATCAGTGGTGTTTTATCAGTGGTTTTTTGTCAATGCTCTTTTATCAATGCTGTTTTATCAGTGGTGTTTTATCAGGGGTGTTTTATCAGGGGTGTTTTATCAATGCTCTTTTATCAGTGGTGTTTTATCAATGCTCTTTTATCAGTGGTGTTTTATCAATGCTCTTTTATCAGTGGTGTTTTATCAGTGGTGTTTTGTCAATGCTCTTTTATCAATGCTGTTTTACCAGTGGTGTTTTATCAGTGATGTTTTATCAATGCTCTTTTATCAGTGGTGTTTTATCAGTGGTGTTTTATCAGGGGTGTTTTATCAGGGGTGTTTTATCAGTGGTGTTTTATCAGTGGTGTTTTGTCAATGCTCTTTTATCAGTGGTGTTTTATCAGTGGTGTTTTATCAGTGGTGTTTTATCAGTGGTGTTTTATCAGTGGTGTTTTATCAGTGGTGTTTTATCAGGGGTGTTTTATCAGTGGTGTTTTATCAATGCTCTTTTATCAGTGGTGTTTTATCAGGGGTGTTTCATCAGTGTTGTTTTATCAGTGGTGTTTTATCAGGGGTGTTTTATCAGAGGTGTTTTATCAGTGGTGTTTTATCAGTGGTGTTTTATCAGTGGTGTTTTATCAATGCTCTTTTATCAGTGGTGTTTTATCAGGGGTGTTTTATCAGTGTTGTTTTATCAGTGGTGTTTTATCAGGGGTGTTTTATCAGAGGTGTTTTATCAGTGGTGTTTTATCAATGCTCTTTTATCAGTGGTGTTTTATCAGGGGTGTTTTATCAGTGTTGTTTTATCAGTGGTGTTTTATCAGGGGTGTTTTATCAGTGGTGTTTTATCAGGGGTGTTTTATCAGTGGTGTTTTGTCAATGCTCTTTTATCAATGCTGTTTTATCAGTGTTGTTTTATCAGTGTTGTTTTATCAGTGTTTTATCAGGGGTGTTTTACCAGTGGTGTTTTAATAGGGATGTTTTATCAGTGGTGTTTTATCAGGGGTGTTTTATCAGGGGTGTTTTATCAGAGGTGTTTTACCAGTGGTGTTTTAATAGGGATGTTTTATCGGGGGTGTTTTATCAGAGGTGTTTTATCAGTGTTGTTTTATCAGGGGTGTTTTATCAGGGGTGTTTTATCACTGGTGTTTTATCAGGGATGTTTTATCAGGGGTGTTTTATCAGGGGTGTTTAATCAGTGTTGTTTTATCAGGGGTGTTTTATCAGAGTTGTTTTACCAGTGGTGATTTAATAGGGATGTTTTATCAGGGGTGTTTTATCACTGGTGTTTTATCAGAGTTGTTTTACCAGTGGTGTTTTATCAGGGATGTTTTATCAGGGGTGTTTTATCACTGGTGTTTTATCAGGGATGTTTTATCAGGGGTGTTTTATCACTGGTGTTTTATCAGGGGTGTTTTATCACTGGTGTTTTATCAGGGATGTTTTATCAGGGGTGTTTTATCACTGGTGTTTTATCAGGGATGTTTTATCAGGGGTGTTTTATCAGGGGTGTTTTATCACTGGTGTTTTATCAGGGGTGTTTAATCAGTGTTGTTTTATCAGGGGTATTTTATCAGGGGTGTTTAATCAGTGTTGTTTTATCAGGGGTGTTTTATCGGGGGTGTTTTATCAGTGTTGTTTTATCAGGGGTGTTTTATCAGAGGTGTTTTAATAGGGGTGTTTTATCAGGGGTGTTTTATCACTGGTGTTTTATCACTGGTGTTTTATCAGAGTTGTTTTACCAGTGGTGTTTTAATAGGGATGTTTTATCAGGGGTGTTTTATCAGGGATGTTTTATCAGGGGTGTTTAATCAGGGGTGTTTTATCACTGGTGTTTTATCAGAGTTGTTTTACCAGTGGTGTTTTAATAGGGATGTTTTATCAGGGATGTTTTATCAGGGGTGTTTTATCAGAGTTGTTTTACCAGTGGTGTTTTAATAGGGATGTTTTATCAGGGGTGTTTTATCAGGGGTGTTTTATCAGGGGTGTTTTATCAGAGTTGTTTTACCAGTGGTGTTTTAATAGGGATGTTTTATCAGGGATGTTTTATCAGGGGTGTTTTAATAGGGATGTTTTATCAGGGGTGTTTTATCAGGGGTGTTTTATCAGGGGTGTTTTATCAGGGGTGTTTTACGCTCTGAGATAAAATCTCGTCTGTTTTGAATGTACGTCCGTGGCGCTGGGGTGCGTGCGCGGTGGCGTTTCCCCCCCCCCCCCCCCATGTGAGGAGCGCTTTTGTCCCCCGGTCTGCAGATCAAGCCGTCCAGCCAAATTGAGTCTGCGCATTAATTCGACCTCGCTAAGCTAATAAGAGCGGGCGAGCGAGTGTTCTTGTGTCGCGGCGCGGAGCTTTATTGCTCGTCGTTGTGAGCAGAATGGCGGCGCGGAGCAAAGCGGCGGACAAGGCGGCCTGTGATGAGGGAATTAGCCCCCATTCTGCCCCCATTATTCACGGCGCGGCGGAACATTCAAGTACCCGAGAGGGCGTCAAAAGGAGAGCCGGGCCCATTGCAAAGTGTCTCCCTTGTTAGGAGTGAAAGGGCGGTTATGAGACCATAAACCGCTTAATACACCGAGCTAATTGGATGAGAGGAGGAGAGACGGGAATTAAGGGGCGATCCGAGAGGGGAGCGCAGTGCCACGGCCCGCTATTCAGGCCTTTCAACGGCTTGGCCTCCTCCGGGGGGGAGGTGAGCCTCGCTCATCAAAGCGCCTTTTTAGAGCTCCTCTCCCGGGGACGGAGTGAGGAGAGATCCGGCCCGAGATGAGGAGTGATTGGGCCTATTCTCTCACGAGGAGGTGATGGGAGCCGCGACGCCCGAAGAAGAAACGAAATCAGCTGCGGAATCAGCCCGCGGGAACCGGAGCGGAACCGGAAGAAGGGGCCATCGGCCCAATGGGGCGCGCGCGACGCTGTGTGGACATGTCAGCCACCGTTATTACAGGCCTATGGACACTAGTCACATATATATATATATAATAGTGTAACGTGCATGGATAAGAAGACACGCTGGCCGCTGGCTCGCGAGTCTGACCCTTTAGTCCAGGGGTCCCCAATAGGCGGCCCGCGGCCCCGTCCGGCCCGTGACGGGTTGATTTATGGTCCGCGAGAATTTTTGGAGAAATGCCAGAAGGAAGAATTTTTTTTATTTCCCTGCCAAAAAACAAAAAATTAATTTCTTAGTAAAAGTAAGACTAGTAATATATCGAAAAATAGATGAAAAACCTCTGTTTAAATTATAATACCTGCAACATATCGACACCAAAACAAACTAACGAACAACATGCTGCTGGAGGTTGAGTGGCCCGTGGTTCTAAAAGTGGCCCGCTATGAAAGGTAATTGGGGACCCCTGCGTTAGTCTAGCGGTCAGCGATGCCTCCTGCGGTGCGGGCGATATGGGCTCGCCCCCCGGCCGCGGCACTTCCTGCGGTTTCGTTTTCCCCCCCGAATTCGCTACAATATGTATTATTATTGTTATTATTTATAGACCGCGCGCTGTTGCCAGGGAGTGCCGGGGCTTGCTGGCTCGGCCGTGTCCGGAAAGACGGCCATCAACAAGTGCGACGTGCCAGAGGTGGAACCAATGACAGCGTTTCCGGTTTCTCGCCCTTTTTTCCCGCGCTGGGAAGAAAGTTGACGCCCCCCCCCCCCGGACCGCGGCCGGCACTCCCCAGATGTTGGGGACAAACGGGTTTTGCCATTCATTAGCTATATTCACAATAAGATGAAAAAGCAACAAAACTCGGCAGAATCTCATCAAAATCCCATAGTGTTAAGCCGCACGCTTCGCTGGGCTTTGGGTCCACCAGCGAGTGGGAATTTAAAAAGAAAAGCAGAAAAACATCAAGTTCTTCACGGATGGTGGTTTGGATGCGTATAAGAGAAAATTGTTTTGTTTTTCGTTTTGTTTTGTTTTTTTGGGGTTTTTTTGTTTTTTTATGTTGTCCTTTGCATGCTGCTCCACGGAGCAGCGCCTGTGTGTGTGTGTGTGTGTGTGTGTGTGTGTGTGTGTGTTGGGGACTATGTGAATATGCATCCCTTCCTAAGTGAATGGCCCCGCTTTGCCCTGTCCGGGGTGATTCCTGCTTGTTTGCAGTATACACGGGGTGATTAGCAGGTATAACCCGGTGCTGCGTCCGTATAGACCAGCAAAACAAGTCGCCTGGGCGCGGAGGAGGCTTTCACCGAGCCACACAACAAAAGCAGCTAAATTAATCCGCCGGGTAATTTCACGCAATTTGGACGGGCACCATAGACGGGTCAAACGGAGGAGAATGACTTCGCTGAATGGCGGCCATTGATGGCTGTAATGGTTCTGCGTCGCCACTGAGATCCAAAGGGGGGATTTGGGGGAATTAAACCCTATACGAGGTGGGGAGGGGGACTTTTTGATAAAGTGGTTTGTTACTTCATTAATGACAAAGGGGCTGGTTTCCATCGACAAGGCATTACAGATGTTAAGACCAATTTAGCGCCTCTAAAAGATTTTAAAGGGAGTTTTGTGAAGCCCCCCCTCCCCTCCCCCCCGGATAAAGTGGGTGATCTTAATTGAAAACTCTCGCCTTTGTCGTGCGTGTCACATGCGGGGATTAGGTCATGAATATATGGCGCGTATTTTGTCAACTCCGCGGAAGAGGCCGGACGCGGAGCGGCCACGTGACGTGCAGCATGAAGGCCCCCGGTGTGGCCCCTGGTTCCCCAGGGGCCCGTCCGCAGTGAGCCGGGGGTCCATCGCGAGAACTGTGCCGTTGTCAATAGCGCAGGCTAACCAACGGGAAACTGGTATGCGCGCTGCAGCGGAAACCGGAAGTCGGCTGACTAGCGATGCGCAGAGTTCGCTCGTCTTTAGGAGCGCTGCAGCGGAAACCGGAAGTCGGCTGACTAGCGACGCGCAGAGTTCGCTCGTCTTTCGGAGCGCTGCAGCGGAAACCGGAAGTCGGCTGACTAGCGATGCGCAGAGTTCGCTCGTCTTCCGGAGCGTTTTGGCGCGTCCAGCTCGGCCGCGCGTCGCTTCCTGTTTCACACGCAAGCAATACGAGACAGACGGACTTCTTTGCCACATGTTTTATTAATAGTTCTATCTTACATGGGTTATTTGTCCTGGCCGAGGTTTACGCCAGGCCTAGAAGAATTTGAAATCATAAGGGGTAACTCATTTTACCAGTGTGGTTTATTCAAATTAGCGTCATTAAACCAGGAAATGTACAGTCACTTAAGAAGAAGAAGAAGGGGGGGGAGACCTCCGCTCCAGTGCTTGGGGGGGGTGACATAAATAATTATGATCTAAAAAGCTAATATTTCATAAACACAGGTTAAATCCTACACATTCATAAAACACTACACCAAGTGCAATTTATCAAAACGGGGGCTCCTTTTAAATATACATGACCCCGTTTTGAAAATCCTCAGTTTTGTTGTTTACCTTTTTTTTTCTTTCTTTCTTTCTTTAAATGCAATATATACAGTTTCCCTCTCACACAGTCAGGCCATAAGAGACACGTCTCAGTCTTCACTCCCCTCGTCGGTCCCGCGGTCAGACCCAGCCGAGATTGGGTGGAGGGAGCGTGACGCATGGTGTTGACCTCTGGAAGATGGCGGAGAAGATAGCAGCACAGAGCAGAGCCCTGTTTCACACTGCTGGAACAACCCCCTAACACACCTGTCTTGCCGATAGTGATGCAGAGATACTTCTGTCGTGTCGGGAGGAAGTCCACTATACGAGGTGAATAGCTCAGATTCCGCCCATGGTGGGTTTGGTAACGGTGCTGAGTGGGACTGGGAGGCCTGAGAAGTGAAGACTGAGTCAGGCTTGGAGAGAAGGCTATGGAAGGTACATGGACAGTTTTCCTTTGGTTTGGGGGGGGGGTCTCCTCAACTTGCCCTTTTGACTCACTGAGTCAGCCCACATCAATGCATACAGACTAAACAGGATTATGTTGAGTACTCATGTTGCCAAGGAGTGTGTGTGTCTGTGTGCGCGCTACGTGAATGCACATGACATATCGTCCACTGGGCATAATTTCAAAGAGTACGCGAATGGAGCTCCAAAACATAATTAGGTTATTTTATATTATATATCAGTGTTTATAGCTCCTATGTTAAGGTGTGATGTTGCTAGCTGTCCAAAGTAACAAGCATAATATAGAATTCAATTAATCACATCTTGAACTTATGCTGGGTCTTGAAATGGCCTCAATGTTCATAACATGAACAATGGAAATTATTGAAACGAATGGACCCTTTGACTAAGGTAGCTCTGTGTGTGTGTGTGTGTGTGTGTTTTGAATGTGCGTGCGTGTCTGTGTGCGTGCATATGTGTGTGTGTGCGTGTGTGTTTCTCAGCTTGGAGCATTGTTACAAACAAAAGCAATACTCATCCCCGGATAACTATCTTGCTCTGACACGCACACGCTCACTTCAGTAAACCAGTGCTCTTTGAATTTGGTCGTGCTATTTTGCTGGGGGAAATGGGGGGTATCAGGGATGCAGAGAAGGGGGCAATAAGGGGTTGATCTTACTGCTCCAGCCTCAGTAAGGAGGTATGAAGAGTGTGTGTGGGGGGGGGTATGTTGATGTGAGGCCCGAGCCCGGGGAGAGAGGGGGGCCTGCAGCCGGGGTGGAGTGCTCAGCACACCTCCTTGCCCGGGGCTCCGGTTGGAAGGATGTTGAGCTGGGTGAGCTGAGCCGAGTGTTCCTTGGCCTTCAGGCGCAGCGCGGCAATACTGGAGGCCCTGCGGTCCGCCGCTGCTGAGGAGGAAGAGGAGGAGGAGGAGGGATCAGGGAGGACGGCAGGACCCGGGTGGGAGGGATTCTCCACAGGAGGGGCTGGCTGACGGAGGAGAGCTGCAGCAGTGGAAGCACTGGTCAGTGGGCCCATACTGGAGAAGAGTCTGAGAGAATTCCCATCAGACAGACAGAGAGAGAGAGAGGGAGAGTTACATGTTAACCGTACTATAAAGAATCACATGAAATACTAAGCTTTTCATCATTTTTCTGTTGTTCAGAAATACTGAAATAACTGTGACTCAGGAAGGAGTGTGTGTGTGTGTGTGTGTGTGTGTGTGTGTTTGTGTGTGCATGTGAACATGTAGCAACAAATTTCCTCAAGAAGGACAACGTGGAATATTTGTGCGATAGCACAGATTAGTTTGCAACAAAAAGGATGAGGCATAAAAAAGGTTATCAATCAATCAGGTTGCACTTTTCTAGCGCTCTCCTAGCTGCAAGAGGTACTGGACGAAAGTCTCAGTCCTCAAAATCAGATATCGTCGTTGTATCCTTACATTGCTCACGTATGCAGTAAGCTGTGGGAGGGCGCTGGTAGAGAGGAGAAGCTAATGAAAAGCTAATTGGGGCACATGGAGTGTGAATTGGCACTTCTCAGTTTGTATTACAGCATCACACTTTTGGTTCATTTGCTACACAAAGTGTCCGAGGTGTGACGGAGTCATTGCACGCCCCTTTGGGTTGCTATAAACAAGACACCGTGTATTTGACACGTCCTAAACGATGCATTCATACGTAAGTGATGGATTGGACACCATGTAACCCCCATCAGTCCTCACAGCTGTGCGGTGTCTAACGGTGTGAATCATTTTGCTTACAGATGAGATCCATTTATTAGGGCGTGCCCTGCACCGCAGTGCTGCAGGCGAGGTGTAGCAAAGTGATGGAGACATCGAGTCTGTGGCAGCGACGGTGGAGATCTCTCCAGTTTAGCGTACCTGCCAAAAGTGGGTCCGATGAAGGCAGGGTGGCGGAACATGGCGGCCGTGCCCAGGAAGGTGCCCAGACCAAGAGGAGTGGCCAGGGGCGGCGCAGAGCCACTATGGGGAGGTGGTGCCAGACCCGGGAAGGCGGCAGCGGCGGCAGCAGCAGCCGTCCAGGCAGACTCTAAGGCTGGGTGGGGATGGGGAGGGAAGGGTCCTCCCTCCAGATAGTGGCTGAGGGGATGGGCAGCTGCCAGAGGGCCTGGGAAGGGCAGGCCGGACGGGTGGGCCTGCACCCCGGCCTTCTCACGTTTCCTCCACTTGGCTCGGCGGTTCTGAAACCACACCTGAAGGCAAAGCGGACACGACGTGCAGCAGATTAGCAAAAGCACGTAAATCCAACACTACAGTCCTCTCTTTTCTGATTCGCCTGTGCTGGCGACATCTGCGAGAGGGGCTAGAGAAGGAAAAAGCAAGGACGGTTGCGTGAAAAATGTGAAACAGCGTCGAGGATAGATAGACACAGCAAACAGAGCTAGCACAGAAGAGCACGCTAATTAATTCAGGGAAAGAATAAGCAGACCAATTAAGAAAAGCCACGGAGGATACAGTAGATAAAGAGCTGTGCTCAAGTGCCAGCCCGGATGGGAGGGTAAAGGAGAGGTGGGCTCGGCTGTGTGGGAACTATACAAGCACATGATCACACAAGTAATAACGAGATCTACTCCTCACACCAGACTAACAATCACCAAGCGCAGACTGCATACTGGGTCACCAGGAACACGAGCTGAAAGATGTCCCGGGTAACAGTCTCCTCGTTCAGGTGACGGCCAATAGGCAGAAACCGCAATTACACGGGAGTCCTGGTGCTCATGGCGACTCGCATGGGGGACTTTATGGCCAATTAAATCCGGCCAGGGGGTGGAGGAGATAATTAAGGGCGGCGCCAACAAAAGTTGGGAGAGAATAACCGCTGAAACTGGCTCCAATAACAATTAATGCGCTTTAAATTAAATTCTTAGAAGTGTAGAACAAGTGACTGCCGTCCAAAAGAGTATTTAACTTTCCCACGCAGCCCCCTGCGCCCAGTTTGCTCTGCAGAAACACGGGGCTCCCTGCAGGGTCAACACGGCACAGTGATTGAACGAGCGGGCTTGAGCGACAGTGACTCTGCGCGCGCGCGCACGCACACACACGCATTACACACAGACGCACGCGCGACCGTCCCCCCCCCTCCCCCCGAGGGGCTGTTTAGCATTACATGGCCCCTTGGGAATTTATGAGTTTTTATCACCTCCTGATGGCGCCCGTTAAGTGATTTGTTCACCTACGGTCCCTGAAGAGACATCTGTTGTTCCACCGGCGGCCATCACCGCGGAGCCTCCGTCGTGTTTGAACTGTCTCTCTGGTTATGAGTCCGGGGTTTCGACATGCAAGCCACGCTCTCGGTGGAGAGGAGGGGGGAGGGAGGGAGGGACGGAGGAGGAGGGGGGCCGCAAACACCTTTAATGGTCTCATTCGCTCCCAAGTGCAAAGCATTGGATCAATGCAGGTCTATTGCAATCACATAATGGGAAATCAAATAGCATTATCCTCCCCCCCCCACCCCTACTCCCTCCCTCCCTCTCTCTCTCTCCCCCCTTCTCCCTGCCTTTTCCCCCTCATGCATACGCTACATCCGCGCTTATCTCTCTCTCCCTCTCTCTCTCCCTCCCTCAGTGATGGGAATTCAAACACCGTCTCAACCCAGGAATAGACGATGTTTGCCCGTCCACTAAGTGAGCTTTTATGAATCACCAGCGTTGACTTAATTGCCACTAAAACGTCCCCAATTGCACGTAATAGCATTCAATAACAGGAAAGCCCTTCCTGCGCCGCGGCGGGGGCCGTCTGACACGTTTCACCGCAATAAATCACCGAGCGAAACGGGCCCGAGCGCCTAGCGTAGCCTAACCACCGCCGCCGGTTCGGAACCGCTGACGCAGGTCGGCGTCCGTTACCCAGCGACGTGTGAGAGGCGCAGTTTATGGAGGATTTAAGACATCAGACGACACTTACGTCCGTTTGATTTACGAGTCTTAACGCCCTTTCTCCTCAAATAGAACCTGCGCACAGTTGCGGCAATAACGACTAAAGGAGAAGAAGAAAAAACAACTAAAGGAGAAGGAGAAAAAAACAACTAACGAAGAAGAAGAAAAAACAACTAAAGGAGAAGAAGAAAAAACAACTAAAGGAGAAGAAGAAAAAACAGCTAAAGGAGAAGAAGAAAAAACAACTAAAGGAGAAGAAGAAAAAACAACTAAAGAAGAAGAAGAAAAAACAACTAAAGGAGAAGAAGAAAAAGCAACTAAAGGAGAAGAAGAAAAAAGCAACTAAAGACGAAGAGGCAGAAAACAGAACAGCGGGAGCGCTTACTTGAACACGGGCTTCGGTGAGGTCCAGGCGCATCGCGAGCTCTTCCCTGCGAAGAAGACAGAAAAGAGAGAAGCAGGTTTCAGGACTACAGGCCGCCATTTAGCAGGTTTCAAGCTTACAAGCCGCCATTTAGCAGGTTTCAGGACTACAGGCCGCCATTTAGCAGGTTTCAGGACTACAGGCCGCCATTTAGCAGGTTTCAAGGCTACAGGCCGCCATTTAGCAGGTTTCAAGCTTATAGGCTGCCATTTAACAGGTTTCAGGACTACAAGCCGCCATTTAACAGGTTTCAAGGTTACAGGCCGCCATTTATCAGGTTTTAAGCTTACAGGCCGCCATTTAGCAGGTTTCAGGACTACATGCCGCCATTTAGCAGGTTTCAGGACTACATGCCGCCATTTAGCAGGTTTCAAGGCTACAGGCCGCCATTTAACAGGTTTCAGGGCTACAGGCCGCCATTTAGCAGGTTTCAGGGCTACAGGCCGCCATTTAGCAGGTTTCAGGGCTACAGGCCGCCATTTAGCAGGTTTCAGGGCTACAGGCCGCCATTTAGCTCGACGCGGGGTCGCTGTCCTGGCGCCTGTTGTCCCCCGTCAACAATAAGCGCCCAAACTGAGTTACCTGTTTTTTGGTTTGTTTTTTCCCAGCATGCACCGAGAGGCGCCCTGTCACGAGGCCCGGTGGCTGTTACACGTCTGTAAGCGCGGCCTGTCACTGTAACAGCGCGACGGCCGTAACGCGGCCCGCCGCACCCAGTGTGCCTCCCCGGAACGCTGCGCGGGCTTGTGGCGCAAACTAGACCCGGTCCCGGAAGTCACTTTTAAATAAAATCAACTCCAAGATGCGAGAAAGTCTCAGCGTAAAACAAATGTTGCTGAGGATTTTTTTTTACTGCTATAAAATCTATCTATCCATCTTATCTATTCATCTATATCGAAATAAACAAATTAATGAATAAATGTAGGCCTGTGGATATAGTTTCTAGCGGAGGTGCTAATTAGGTTTTCCTGCATGTGAATTAATACGCGTTATCGTTTCGGGAAAAAACAAAACCGAATAACGGGTTTTTGCACATTTCATTTGTAACTTCGGCATCGGGAGTCTTGCTGCGCCCTCGGCTTCAGGAAATACGCCGTGCGCGAGCGCGCGTGTCCCCGCCCTTGAGTGTGAAAAGGCCCCGAGTGCCCCGCGTCACGGCCCGGCGGCAGCACGAGCTCAGTCGGCTGGTTCGTGTCGGCCGGTCACATCCGCCTCCGCCGTAACGACAGGAAGGCACGAGCGCGGCACCCCGAGCTCCGCGCCTCCACTTCCGCCCCGGTTGCGTCCGGCCATGGCGGCCAGGCAGCCGCGGACGGTGGACGAGGCGGGAACCCCGCAGCGTACCGGGACGGTTTTTGGGAGGGGAGGGGAGGGGGGTGCGTAAGCTTGGCAGCCTGGTGTTCGTTCACAGTGAAACGTTATTAATGTTATGACGCACCGATTATCACCTTTACGGCCCACGCGACACTGTCGCAACGCACTTCCCTTCCGGGTCACCTGGTCCCGAGGCGGTTCTGATTTTCCTTTACTGTTACAGCCTCACATGCCATTACTGTTATCAATTATTATTATTATTATCGTTATTATTATTGTTATTATTATTGTTATTATTAAGATTATCGGTTGTTGTTATTATTGTTATTTTATTTGTTACAGCTGCTGTTTGCTAGCTAGAAACGTTAGCATCATTTGTAGACCGCTCTCTCTCCGTGTGTGTGTGTATGTGTGTGTGTGTGTGTGTGTGTGTGCTCGTGCTCGTGCTCGTGCTCAACTACAACTACCCAGGTAAGAAAACCAAAGATTCAACGAAGCCATTCAACTCTCTTGGATCGTTTTTAAACGTTTTCTTTTTTCTTTTCTTTTTTTAAACGCTTCAATAATAATTATAATAATTTCAGTAATTCTTGAAATTGAGTAAATAAATTAAGGCGATTGTATTCATAATAATGATAATATAATAGTAATGATGATAATAATGTGATAATAACGATGATAATAAAATATAATAATAATAATAACAGCAATAAGAATAATGATAATTATGACAGCAATAATAGTAATGATAATATAACAGTAATAATAATAACGATAATGATAATTATTATTATGACAGTAATAATAATTATTATTATGACAGCAATCATAATCATAATCGCGGTGTTTGCATGGCGGTTTGCTCGGAGGGAACATGAGCGGCTCTGACCTGGTGAACACGTCGGGGTAGTGCGTCTTCTGGAAAGCTCTCTCCAGCTCCTCCAGCTGGTAGCTGGTGAACGTAGTCCTGTATCTTCTCTGTTTCCGCTTCAGCATCCCCTCCTCCGAGTCACTGCCCGCGGACAGACACACGCTGTCCTCCCCGTCCCTCACGTCCCCATCCCCGGTGTTCAAGCTCTCCCGCTCCTCGTCCTTCGGGGAGAGAGCGACGGCGTCTCCGCCGGCCTCCTCCTCCTCCCCCTCCTTCCCCGTGTCCTCCTCAAACTTCAGCGGGCCGAGCTCCACCAGTCCCAGGCTGCTGTCCTCCGAGCCTCCGGCGGGGCTCTGGGCTCCGTCTCCCCGGCTCAGGGACGCGTTCTCCCGGTACGACTTGCTGCGGCTGATGCTGACCTGCGGCGCGTGGCTGATCTTCAGGTTGTCGCAGGCCTGGTCCAGCAGGAGCCGCTCCCGGTCCAGCTTGTCGCCGTGCTCATGGAGGTACTTGCCCCCCGGCCCGTACAGCCGGCGGAGCTTGGGCGGCAGGTGCATGTCCGCCTCCAGAGTCAGGGGGTCTTTCGTTGAACCTGGACGAGGATAAAATCCCAGAGGTGGCCCCTCAAGTGAATAAGTAAATAGACAATAGATAGATAGAGATATGGATCATAATAACAATAGATAGATAGAGATATGAATCATAATAACAATAGATAGATAGAGATATGGATCATAATAACAATAGATAGATAGAGATATGAATCATGATAACAATAGATAGATAGAGATATGGATCATAATAACAATAGATAGAGATATGAATCATAACAATAGATAGAGATATGGATCATAATAACAATAGATACAGATATGAATCATGATAACAATAGATAGGTAGAGATATGGATCATAACAATAGATAGATAGAGATATGGATCATAATAACAATAGATAGGTAGAGATATGAATCATAATAACAATAGATAGAGATATGGATCATAATAACAATAGATAGATAAAGATATGGATCATAATAACAATAGATACAGATATGGATCATAATAACAATAGATAGATTGAGATATGGATCATAATAACAATAGATAGATAGAGATATGGATCATGATAACAATAGATAGAGATATGGATCGTAATAACAAAAGATAGAGATATGAATCATAATAATAGAGAGATATGAATCATGATAATAGATATGAATCATAATAACAATAGATAGAGATATGAATCATAATAACAATAGATAGAGATATGAATCATGATAACAATAGATAGATATGAATCATGATAATAGATATGAATCATAACAATAGATAAGAGATATGAATCATAAAAACTATATAGATAGAGATATGAATAATATAGAGATATGAATCATAATATATAGATGGAGATATGAATCAATAACAATATATGGATAGAGATATTAACCATAATAACAATAGATGGAGATATTAATCATAATAACATGAATAGAGATATGAATCATAATAATATATAGATAGAGATATGAATCATAATTATATAGATAGATATGAATCAATAATATATAGAGCTATGAATCATAATAATAATATATAGATAGAGATATGAATCATAATTATATAGAGATATGAATCAATATATTTATAGAGATATAAATCATAATATATAGAGATATGAATCAATAATATATAGATAGAGATATGAATCATAATAATATATAGATAGAAATATAAATCATAATAAACTATAGGTAGAGATATGAATCAATAAAATATAGATAGAAATATAAATCATAACTATAGGTAGAGATATGAATCATAATAATATATAGATAGAAATATAAATCATAATAAACTATAGGTAGAGATATGAATCAATAATAAAATATAGAGATATGAATCATAATAATAATAGATAGATAGATAGATAAAGCGCGAGGCCTCATATTCTTATATTTCCCCCCGGACAACCTCAGCTGGGTTGTTCAGTCAGCTGACGGGACATGTTGGGGTTTCGGCTTAGTTTAAGGTTCGGTGACGGGACATGTAGGGGTTTCGGCCGGGTTTAAGGTTCGGTGACGGGACATGTAGGGGTTTCGGCCGGGTTTGCGGGTTCGGTGGCGGGGCATGTTGGGGTTTCGGCCGGGTTTAAGGTTCGGTGGCGGGGCATGTTGGGGTTTCGGCCGGGTTTAAGGTTCGGTGGCGGGGCATGTTGGGGTTTCGGCCGGGTTTGCGGGTTCGGTGGCGGGGCATGTTGGGGTTTCGGCCGGGTTTGCGGGTTCGGTGGCGGTAACTACCCGGGCCTCCGTCTGCGTAAAGGTTAGTCGCCGCGACGCGTCGCCGTGCCGGCGTGGGCGACCGGATCACCGCTGACCGAGAGCCAAATGTCACGCGATCTTCGAAGCTGTCAAAGCCACGCTGACCGAGATGCTACCCCCCCCCCACCCCCACCCCCCATCTTGCCCCAGAATCCCCCGAAAACACGTTAGGCTCCTCGTGCTCCTGCGGTGTGACGTGGAGGAGGGCGACTCTTACCTTCAGCCGTCTTGTCGAGTTCGCCTCTGGCCGGCAGACCCGTCAAACTTTGCGGCCCTATGAGTCGGACCCTGCAGGGGCTCCGGCGACCCAGAATGCTGTCTATGCAGTAGGAGGAGAGCAGCGTGGGCGACTTACTCCTCCTCCGCTCGGCCCTGCCGTGCAGGTCGTCTTGGAACTGGCCGCTCATCTCCCACTCCTCGGCTCGTCTTATGAGGACTGAGAGCGCGCGAAGGTGTCACTCTCTCCAGTCCTCCGCGCGCTGTCTGACTTTGTTCCGCTCTCTCCCCCCTCCCCCTCCCCCTCTCTCTCTCTCTCTCTCTCTCTCTCTCTCTCCCGCTCCCTCTCTCCCCCTTTCGCTCTATCTCTCCCTCTCTCCCCCCCTTCTCTCTCTCCCCCCCTTCTCTCCCCCCCCCTTCTCTCTCTCCCCCCCTTCTCTCTCTCCCCCTTCTCTCCCTCTCCCCCTTCTCTCCCTCTCGTACCGACGTGTGGGTTATGATCGTGCGCCTGATTGGTTCACGGGGGGGGGGGGGGAGCAGCTTTATGTATTTTAACCATTAAAGTTAATTTGAGAAAGAGGGAGGGAAACTCGACATGGACTTTGGCCATCGACGGAACGAACTCGGCTGCCGGCGTGCGAGGCCACGGAGCGCTGCGCGGGGCGCCCGCTGTGCGGAGGAGGCGGTGTGTCGGGTACGGGACGCCCGTTAGAGCAGCACGCCGGATCCAGGTCTCGGTCTCTGCCGCTTGTGACCACTGATCCTGCTTAGTCGTGACTCCACGGTTCTACACGAAAAGACAGAAAAGCCGGTCCAACAACAACAATAATTATTATTATTATTATTAAT